>NW_025725481.1:4177500-4332500 GCF_021461395.2 Schistocerca americana | reverse complement strand
TGTCTCCATTAGCAGCCAGTTCTTTGACGTCTATTTTTGTTTATCTTGGGTAGGTTTCGGAGCCACAACCACCAAGGTGGTAGAGGCAGTGCTGGGTGGTGGGCCAGTCAAACCTTTGGAGGTTAAGGGAGTTCTGCAACATTGGTAACTGCTGCCTTGTCTGGCGTTCTGGGAGGAGGTATGGGCTACGAAGTAACTCCAGCACCCAAGTGCATTGAAAAACACAGCTGGTAGTAGTAGTATTAGCAATAGGGATCTTCATTCATGTAGCAGCATCGGTTTTCCGGTTTGGATGTTGAGAACTGAAGTAAAGGAGGCAGCTGCATAGCCTTATAGATCTTTTTGGCTTCACCATATTGGAGGCACTTTGATGTTTTTATCTTCTGCATCTTCCTTTCTTCAAGGGAGACACTGCAATCCATACTCCAGACCGGGAGATCCCCGGAGAAATTTACAAACTTCCAAAGAGATGAACAAAAGACTCCTTTAAGGGCAGTCTTACAGCATTTGCCCCAAGTGGCGTCTCCCTTTCAGGAACAGTAGTTAGTCCCGAGTGCTGGTATTTAAAACGGCGCATTGTGTTCAAGGGAAAAAAATCTACACATCTAGACTAAGGAATACTGCCTTAACATACTCTGGAAGTTTCGTGCTGTTGATAGTCAGTGTAAAAGAGTGATTGCACTGTATCACCACACACCCATTCAATTAGGTTTATCACACCAACAATACCTTCCTGGCCTCACCCACTCTGCAGTTCATTTTCTATTGCATACTCTACAGGGCATTGTGCTGGATGTCGTTCACTTGTTGGGAACTAGACGTTTCTACAAACAGCGTCCCATTAGGTTAGCGTTTGACAGATTTCAAGTTCCAGCAAAACCCTCCAAACATCTTTATACGCAGAATAGTGGAACTTTATCAAAGCTACTCTTTGCATTTAACTATTGCAAACACATTCAGACAACCAGCATGCATTCTGTTACTGTTAACAGAGCCTGTTGGACTGGCTGGATGAACCCTGTTATTAGACTGGGTGTTGGTACCTAGCAATGGCCCATCGATTCCACTGGAGGGGGAAGAGAAAAATTGGAAGGCTCCATCTCGGTCCCAGGAAGAACTAGTTAAATAAAAGTCTCTGCATAGAGCCCTGTGTGCGTAGGTAGACTTTATACAACTGAGGCAGAGCAGGTCCCTCAGAGGTTGCCCACTAACGACTATTCCATCTCCACAGCCGCGCATCTCTTTGGCACACCTCAAGACTGAGCCGCTATTTATAGAGGTTTCCACCATCCTCACAACGTGTGTGGCCAAGCCAAGATCCCATTACCTGTGATACACCACATTCCACCATCGTGCTGTGAGATGAGAATAATCGAGCAGCACTAGTCAAATAGCGCATGCAACAACAGTTACGAGAATATGTGGACAGTGTAGGTGAAGCAGAATTACTCTCCAATCAAACAATATTATTTACTTTGTTACATATTTTGAGATTCTGTTAGGGTGTGTTGCTGCAAGGATGCTGAGAATGTCAAAATGTGTAATTTACACCTTAGAAAATCCCGGATGGGGCAACAATATGAGATAGGATAGATTACAACTCACCACATGGAAGAGATGTTGAGCATCAACCAAGGGCATTGTAAGAACACAGAACTTAATCCTCCATAAAATGATGAAAAAGAAAAACGTGCACACACACGGGAGGGTAGTAAGGCCTAAACGCGGAGAACAGCTGTCTCAGCTGATGTGGCTGTACACACGAAATGTGTCATGGGGATGGAGGGCAGTATGAGGAAAGGGTGGTGTAGAATGCTGCCGTGCTGCCTATGGGAGGAAGCACATATAGTGTTGTGACAGGACGGTTGGATGGGGAAAGGGGGAAGGGTTGGGGAGAGTAGCAGAAAAGGTGAAAAAACTGTACAGGTGCACTGGGGGGGGGGGGGGGGGGCGACAGTAGGCGTGTGTAGAGCTGGAATGGGAGCAGGCGTTGGGACAGAAGCAGGTGTAGCTGAGGCCCTAACAGTGACAGCACAGTGACTGTCGAAGTCTAGCACATCAGGTCAGGCAGCCATCTCAAACTGGACGGTCCAGCTGCCTCTCAGCCAGTCTAGCAGTGGCCATTCACAGTGACAAACTGCTCGTCAGAGGAAATGCTCACATAGAATGCGGTACAGTGTCTCGTTTTTGGGCGCAAAAACAACCGGGGTCATATGCGCACACGTCAAAACTATAGAACACAAAGACAGAGGTGTTAAAAATGACAATGTCAATCCCAATTGACATAATAGAAGACAGTGAAAAACAGGGACGTGGAGAAAGAGCTACTAAAGTCACCATACAAAACGGAGGTCCAAAACTAAAAATTAAATGCCTTTCGTCATATCGCTTTCACGGACAGAAACTAAATCGCGGTCCACAGCCCACGCGTCAATTGCTAAAACGGTCGATAAATCAGACGGCAAGTGGGAACATAAACGGTTAAGAAATGGACTTTCAGCTGGGAGGAAGCGAACAGTTAAAATTTGGGCGCAGTATAACAAGTAGTGGGGGAGCGTCACTTATAAAATGACGATGGCTAAAAAGACAGTGCCCAATACGCAACCGAGTTAAAATGACTTCCTCCAGGCGGCAGAGCCGAGAGTAGGTCGCCCATGCCACTGGGAGAGGCTTAATAATCTTGAGCTTATTCCTTTAAGGAAGGACCAATGGCGATGCCGAAGGGACGCTACCTCCTGATGGACAGCAACACAGTGATCACTGGAGGGAATATAGAAACTAGTGGGCTGAGGTAAGAGGACTGCAGCCTTGGCAGCAGCGTCAGCAGCCTAGTTTCCTGGCAGACCGACATGACCAGGAATCCACAAAATTCACAGTGGCTCCAACACGAGTGATAAAGTTGCACTAAGGGATGGGCGGTGTAAAACGCACAGAGACTTTGAAGGGCGCCTAGTGTGTGTGAGCACGACAATTTAATAGTCTGTGACGCCAGATGTGCTCAGTGGCCTGATAAGAGGCGAAGAGCTCGGCTGTAAATACTGAGCAGTGTGTCGGAAACCGACAACTAAAGACGTGAGTGCCAATGACGAAGGCACATCTGACCCTACAGTCAGTCAGAGCCATCAGTGTACACAAATGTACTACCGCGAAATTCTGTGCGAAACTAACGAAACTGAAGGCGACAGAGTAAGGCTGGAGTAGTGTCCTTACGAAGTCAATGAAGGCCGAGGTTAACAAGGGCCACTTCACGAAGCGAAATTGGCGAAGCATTCACACCCACTGGGGAAGTTGCAGGTAGTTTGAAATTAAGCTGCCGAAGCAAGCGCCGGAAACGGACTCCAGGAGGTAATAGGGAAGAGGGATGTGCCCCGTACTGGCGATCGAAGTAAGCATCGAACAAGGAGGCATAGCATGGGTGGCCACGCATGGCAGACTAACAGCATGCCTGAGGAGAAAGTCATGACGGTAGGACAGTGGTAGTTCAGCCGCTTCAGCATACAGGCTCTCACTTGGGGTAGTGTAAAAGGCGCCAGTGGGCAAATGGATAACATGATGGCGGATGTGTTGAGATGGCGTAAGAGGCTGGACGTGCAGATGCATAAACAAAGCACCCACAGTCGAGTTTCGGATGGAAAATGGATCGCTACAAACGGAGGTTCGATCAGCATGCCAGGAGGTACCATTGAGGACATGTAGGACATTGAGGAACCGCGTAAGACTGGCTGTCAAGTAAGACACATGAGAGGACCAAGAGTTTCCTAGCAAGCATGAGCATCATGAATTTCGTAGTTTCAACTAACGGAAGGGCAACATGCCCAAAATGTAAAGATGGTAGGAGAAACCATTTTCGCCGCCAGAAATTCATACCGACGGGTTTGTCAGTGGAAAAACTGAAACCATTGTAAGTGCTCCAGGAGTACAGACGATCGAGACGTCGTCGATGACGCCGCTCAGTGACAGGTCCGTGAGAACTGGAATAGAAGGCAAAGAGGGAGCCGAAGATGTCCGGTGGGCGACCGGCCATTATAGGGTAAATGGCGATAGCTAATAGATTGATGCTCAGGAGAGAACCCTGAGGCACACCGTCTTCCTGGATAAAGGTGTCCTACAAGGCAGAACCCACATGCACCTTGAAAACTCTCCCTTCTAAAAATTCCCGCAGGAAACGGGGCAGGCAGCCACGGAAGCCCCACATGTAAAGAGTTCTCCAGCAGGTGTTGTAGGCCTTCTCCAAATCGAAAAACACGGCCAAAGTCTGGGATTTCCGCAGAAAACCATTCATGACACGGGTGGACAAACTAACGAGATGGTCAACTGCAGAACGCCACACTCTAAATCCACACTGTGCAGTCGTTAGTAAATAATGACACTCGAGCCGGGCGTGATTCATACGTCACCTTGCAAATATTGTCAGTGGGAGAAATGGGGCGTAAGCTAGAGGGAAGGTTTTTATCCTTACTGGTCTTAGGTATGAGGGTGACAGTGGCTTAATGGCAATAGCCAGGAAATGTACCCTCTGCCCAGATGCGGTTGTACATGTTAAGTAGGAAACGCCTGCCTACAAGAGAGAGGTGCTGCAAGATCTGAATTTGCACAACACTGGCCCTGGGGCGGAGGATCGGGATGAGCTGAGAGCACGATCTTGCTCCCTTATCGTAAAGGCGGCATTATAGCACTCACTATTCTGAGAAGGGAAAGGTATCGCCAGAGCCTCCTTCGCTCATTTCTGGTGGAGGAAGGCAAAGTGATAGTGGTAAGAGCTCAAAAGGTCGGCAAAATGGCGACCCAAAGTATTTGAGATAGCAATAGGGTCCACGATGATATCGTCTGCTACTTTCAAGCTAGAAATTGGCAAATGGATCTTGGTCCCAGACAGTCGTTTGAAGTTGGCCCACATGACAGAAGAAGAGGTGGAAACGTTAAAAGAACTAATGAATGCAATCCAGCTAGCTTTTTTGCTTTCCCGAAAAACGCGACGACACTTTGCACGCATCTGATTTTAATGAATGCAGTTTGTCATCATAGGATGGCAGTAAAAGCGTGGAGAGAACATCTCCGTGCGCGAATTGCGTCGCGGCATGCCTCAGTCCACTAAGGGACTGGGACACGACGTGGTGAAGAGTAATTGCGAGGAATGGAATGTTCTGCAGCAGTAAGGATAACATTTGTGAGATATTCCACCTGGTCATCACAGCTGGGGAAATACTGTTCTTTGGAGGTCGCCAGGGAGGAGTAAAGCCGCCAGTCAGGCTTAGTAAGATGCCATTTCGGTGTGCACACAGGTCAGGTAGGAGTCAGCAGACTGATAGCACATGAGAAATGGACGCTCAAGTAGGTGTTACAAAGAGTGGACCACACAAGACGATGGGAGAGCTGGAAAGTGCAAAAGTATAGGTCCATATGAGAATATGTGTGGGAGGAGTCAGAAAGGAATGTGGGTGCTCCACTGTTAAGGCAGAAGAGGTAGAGTTGGTTAAGAAGGTCAGTCAAGAGTGAACCTCTCCGACAGGCTCTGGGAGAACCACAAAGGGGATGGTGTTCACTAAAGTCGCCGAGTGGCAGAAATGTAGGAGGTAGTTGCCCAATAAGCTGAAGGAAGTTTGCCCTGGTGACATCAAATGACTAAGGGATGTAAACGTTACAGGGGGAAAAGTCAAGTGAGGAAGATAAAGGGGAATTGCAACAGCTTGAAGATGGGTAGACTACGAACTGTCATCCCCTACGAGCAGCATGACAGCCCAATGAGATGGATTGCCGACCCCAGGGGGAAGGTCAAAACGACCCAGGAAGGAATATCAAAGCTTCAAGTGGTCGCGAGAGTGCGATTTCGTTTGCTGAAGGCAGCGTACAAGGGGATGCTGCGATGCTAAAAGCTGCCGTAAATCCTCTTTTTGGGACCGAAGGCCACGAACGTTCGAGTGGAGGAGAGTCACGATGTGGACGAGACGGAGTGTCACCTCGGTGGCTGCCGAGTGTCAGCCTGCGAAGAGTCACTGCTTCAGGGCACAAATGCAGGAGGATCCCGCTCCATGGGGTGCACAGGAGCATTGGATTGCTTGTGCTGTCGGTCTATGGAGTCCAACGCAGAAAAACGGTTGGTCGTGCGCACAGGCAACACTCAGGCCAGCCAGGCTAAGGTGTCACATAGCAATACTGTCGAAGAGGATCGCAGAGTTGGCGGAGTGGAAGATCGTTTGCCTTTGGTGGACTGCTTCAAGCCTTTCTGGTTAGCAAAGGGACAGTTGGGGGCTGTTTGGCTGGAGGGATGTAGGAAGTCTCCATGGGAGTACTACTCCTGCCCTTTGTGGCCTACCAGTCGTGTAACTGGTGGCTTCGCCCCTTGAGCTGAAAGTTTGATGTCTTGTTGCACATCTGGACGGGGGGATGGCGATGCTACCGTGACGCTGGGCTATTTCACAACGTCAGAGCTGAATTTGAGGTCGCATGTCTGTGTGGGCATGTCCTTCATGAATCTAGACGTACTAAGAACAGAACTATAGGTACCAGACGGGAGAACACAGTATTTGCGACTAACCAATAACTTGCGAGTGACTGGGTAAGGTACTTTTTCCCTTACACAGATCTCTTGGGCAGCCCACGCATCAAGGAACACAGGAAAATACAGAGAGGCGGCGGCACGGCTGCCATTGCACTTGATACAGCGGAGAGAAGGAGGCAGACGATTGCCCTGATGCACATCCCTACAACAGATTACACACTTGGCTGGGTGTCGACATTAGGTTCTAGTGTGGTTAAAACGAAGACACTGGTAGCTGCACATCAGGTTCGAAATGTACTGTCTAACTGTTATAATTTCATAGCCTGCTTTGATCTTGGACAGAAGCACCACTATATCAAAAGTGATAAAAATAGTGCAGGTGGGCATTAGAGAGGAGTCTACCATTTTTATAACCCGATGGATGGAAATGACACACTGATCAGAGAGATAAGATTGGATTTCAGCCTCAGTTAAACAGTCAAGCAGCCTAGTTTAATTAAAGCCACAGGAAGAATTCAGAGGTCCAAGGGCCTCGACACAAACAGGGTTGCTGTGGAGAAGCTAGGTGGTAAGCGGTTGTTGCGATTGAGAATCAGAAGCAGCAGGGCTCAAAATTGCAATACCTTTCTGAACAATAAACGGATTTACCACGGCGAAAGACTGACAGTCGTCAGTATAAGAGACCATGAGGAACCGTGGTGCAGCTGGAAGGGATTTTGAATCGTTAGCCTCATACCGTTTACGTTTCATAGACGTCGACTGTGAAGATGATTTGTTCACAGCGAGAAAATCCCTCAAGATTGCCAGCATCTCCGGTGGCACGCTCCTTCACAAATGGGGGCACCTGCCCTAGGTGACTGTTCGCACCTCCCCAACACCTGACTGAGGAATTATACGGCAATTTGGGAAGGTTGCAGCTCAGGCAATCATCCCTCTCTGGGCATGGC
Organism: Schistocerca americana; assembly: GCF_021461395.2. Lineage (NCBI taxonomy): Eukaryota > Metazoa > Arthropoda > Insecta > Orthoptera > Acrididae > Schistocerca > Schistocerca americana. The sequence goes on along the minus strand of NW_025725481.1, from coordinate 4,325,054 downwards.
CTGTACCATGGGGTATGTGCCAACTCTACCTGCCGACACGGGGCTGAAAATTACGCGTTAACCACTCACCGGTTACATATCAGACGCGTGAGCCAGCCTTCGGGAGTGCACAGTGAGGAAGAAGAAAACGAGGACCCTCGAACACCCAAGCGGAGGAACGAGAGGAGAAGGTAAACAAAGAAAGGAAGGAAAAGGGAACGAACAGATAATGCGGAACATTCCCAGTAATACCCCAGACATGTTCCGCAAGGGAGGGGAAAAAGAATAGCGAGAGGACATACATGCAGCACAGAAGGGAGAAAATGCTGCAAAGGCTGGGGCCCCACGGTAGCCGAGCACAAACCCGCCAAAAAGTGGCGAGCCCCACTGGGGGGGTGCGGCACAATGGTTGGAGCCAAGTCAGTAGACTGTGTGGCCACGTTCACGGGTGGCCCTGCCTCTGACACTGTAGGAGATACCCACGATGAGACAAAAATAGGTGATAGTGGTAGGACACACGGGACAGGTCTCACATCTATGTATGTTCTACTGATACGTGATGTGTAGCAAGGAGTAGGGTGTTGTGTTCAGATAGGGAAGGATGCCGATACTGCTTAGGTCGGGTGTGAATTGGAATGCTGCTGTTGAAGACGTGGGAAACATTTCACATTTTCAGGCACTATGAGAAGTAGTCGAAACTTTGGAAATCAAAGGCTGTACAGTCACATCCGTATACAAACCACCGGACGTTGATCTCAAAATCAATCTAGCAGATAACTTTTCTAGTCAACACACGCAAATAGTGACTGGTGACTTCAACTGTCACAGCACCATGTGGGGGCTATGAGCATGATGATGAGAATGGTATTACAATAATGGGCGGAAGGCAACCATCTGAGCCTTATACATGACCCTAAGCAACGTGCATCTCATCAGTGGCAGATGGAAAAGCAGATACAATCCTGATCTGGTATTTTGCAGCGAGAACATCTCACAACAGTGCATAAAATCTGTCTGCAATCCTATTCCAAATACACAGCACAGACCGATCATGTGCGAAATCTACGCAGCAGTTAGACCACAGACAGTTCCGTTCAGAAGCAGGTTATACTTCAGGAAATCCAACTGGCCGAAGTTTACAGAAACGCTGGACGCTGCAATTCCCAATACAGAACCTTCACCTGTCTCATATGACACTTTTGTGAGGGCTGTAAAGAGGTGCTCCAGAATTGCAATTCCTCGGGGTTGTCGAACATCATACATTCCTGGTCTAACTTCAGAACTCACTGCCAAATTTACAGAGTATAAGGTGCTATTCTAAGAAGATCCATTCGACGAGACGATGCTACTGGCTGGGAAGAAACTTATTGCATCTCTGAAAGAATCCAAAAGGAATTCTGGGGTTAGTTGGTTGGTTGGTTGGTTGTTTGAGGTTAAAGGGACCAAACAGCAAGGTCATCAGTCCCTTTTTTCAAATAGACTCCATTCTGCTAACGGGACATCTCAGTATAGTCAGAAAAATAAAACGGATAAAGGGGAAACGTAAAAGGGCAGTCACGTTGTCATTAGTAAAAACAAATGAGAGAAGTTGGCAAGAGAACGAACCCAACACTATGCTGAAACAGCATAGGCAAGACCACCTGTGACTTAAAAGGTACAACTGCTATAATGCAGAAAGTACGTATGGGAATAGAAAAACTAACCAAGCCTTAAAAAGAAGGGGTAAAAACAGAGTAAAAGGGAAAGAAAAGAGGATTCCGGTCAGGGAGGTGAATCGGGAATCTCTGAACACTGCCTACAGTGGGAGACACCCAAACACTCACCGCCCTGCCCCAACACCAGAGGGAGATTAAAAACTTTAAAACTGAGAATAAAAACCACTCTCCCGGAGGAAACCTAGAACCAGAGAGACCATCCGGGAATCGTCAGCCAACATCAAAGGTAAAGTGTGGGGGAGTCTGTACTTAGCACGCAGAGCCAAAAGAAGGGGGCATTCAACCAAAATGTGGGCCACTGACTGGAAGGCTCCACAACCACATAGCGGGGGTGGCTCATCACGCAAAAGGAAACCATGGGTCAGCCTGGTATGGCCAATGCGGAGACGACACAGTGTGGTCGAGTCCTTGCGGGAGAGGCTAAAGGAAGAACGCCATGGGCCTGTATTCACCTTAATGGCACGAAGTTTATTAGACAGTGGAGTAGCCTCCCAAGAATTGGCCCATGACTGTGCAAAGTGGGATTTGATGTGAAGCCGTAAATCCGCTACAGGAGGGGTTACGGAAAACGGGGGGTAAGTAACTGCTCCCCCAGCCAAACGATCAGCGAGCTCATTACCCGGGATACCCACATGGCCCGGGACCCATAAGAAGTCAATGGAACAAGCAGCACGGTGAAGATCAGCGAGATGGTCATGGATGGCAGAGACCAAGGGATGGCGCGAAAAACACCGGTCAATAGCAAGAAGGCCACTCATCGAGTCCGTACATAACAAAACGCGGTTGTGTTGGGATTGTTTAATAAAGGTAAGGGCCCGGGAAATTGCCATCAATTCCGCAGTAAACACCCCACATGTAGGTGGCAGCAGATGATTTTCCGTTCCAACAGAGGACGTGAAGGCATACCCAACATGATCAGCAGATTTAGAGCCATCAGTGTAAAAAATAACAGCATCCCGAAACTCCCATAAAATTTGGCGGAAAAAGGTACGGAACACCACCGGGGGGATGGAATCTTTCGGTCCGCGGCGGAGATCCATCCGAATTCGAGGCCGAGGAACTAACCAAGGAGGGGTGGAGGGGAGGGAGCGAGGAAGACAGGACAAAGAAGGAAGCCGAAAATCACGGGTAAGAGACGCAAGGCGCAGCCCAACCGGTAAACCCGCCCGAGGGCGGGAGTCAGGCGGGCGACGTCCATGGTCTGGGAATAGGATAGAATAGGAAGGATGAGCGGGAGAAGAACGGATAGTAAGGGCATAAGACACCAGAAGCTGGGACCGCCGAACAGAAAGGGGGGGGATCCCAGCTTCAACCAGGAGACTATCAACAGGGCTAGTAGGGAAGGCACCGGTGGCCAAACGGATACCACGATGGTGGACTGGATCCAGCACGTGCAGCGTGGAAGGAGCAGCTGAACCATAAACTTGACAACCATAGTCCAAACGTGACAGAACTAGAGCACGATAAAGACGGAGGAGGAGGGAACGGTCCGCACCCCAGGAGGAGTGGGCAAGGAAGCGAAGGACATTGAGTTTACGGAAACATCCTACCTTCAGGAGTCTGATATGGGGCAGCCAAGTGAGCTTGTTGTCGAAAAGAAGACCTAGGAAACGAAACTGTGGAACCACAGGCAATCTTTGTGCAGCGAGATAGAGCTCTGGATCAGGGTGGACCGTAGTACGGCGACAGAAGTGGACCACCCGCGATTTTAAAGGAGAGAATTGAAACCCGTGGGAGAGGGTCCATGCAGAGGCACGCCGTATAGCCACCTGGAGCTGCCGTTCGGCAGATGGCATCGAGGAGGAACTAACCCAAATGCAGAAATCATCCACATACAGGGCAGGGGCGACCAAGGGACCGACAGAGGCCACAAGTCCATCGATAGCAATGAGGAAAAGAAGGACACTCAAGACAGAACCCTGTGGGATGCCCGTCTCCTGGGTCCGTGGAGAACTAAAAGCAGTACCAACTCGAACTCTGAATGACCGATGGATCAGGAACTGGCGGATAAAAATCGGGAGTGGGCCCCGAAGACCCCACTGATGAAGGGTGAGTAAGATGTGATGGCGCCAGGCCGTGTCATAGGCCTTGCGAAGGTCAAAAAACACTGCAACCAAATGGCGGCGCTGGGAAAAAGCCTGCCGAACTGCGGATTCCAAGCGAAGCAAATGATCGATTGGAGATCGTCCCTCTCGAAAGCCACACTGGTAAGGGGACAATAGATCCCGAGATTCGAGGACCCAAGTGAGCCGACGGGCTACCAGCCGTTCAAGTAACTTACAACCAACATTGGTCAAACTAATTGGCCGATAGCTGTCAACAGATAGGGGGTTCTGACCAGGCTTAAGGACAGGAACCACAATGCTATCCCTCCACTGAGAAGGGAAGTCACCTTGGAGCCAGATACGGTTAAACACCCGAAGAAGATGGTGCCGTTGTGGAGCACTGAGATGTTGAAGCAGCTGGTTATGAATGGAATCTGGGCCAGGAGCCGTATCATGAGAAGCAGATAGAGCAGAAAGAAATTCCCATTCAGTGAAAGGTTCGTTGTAAGATTCTGACTCACAAGTGGTGAAACATAAGGTGACAGCTTCAGCCTGCTGTTTTTGATGAAGGAAAGCAGCTGGATAGGAGGCCGACGCTGATGCCACTGCAAAATGGGTCGCAAGATGTTCTGCAAGAACTAATGGGTCCGTACAAATGCCATCTGGGAGGTGAAGGCCTGGGAGGGTGGACTGCCGATGGCAACCTTGGAGAGAGCGAAGTGTAGCCCATACCCGTGACAGAGGGACAGTGGAACCAAGGGAAGAAACGAATCGTTCCCAACATATCCGCTTGCTCTGTTTGATTAAATAACGGGCTTTAGCGCGAAGGCGCTTAAAGGTAGAAAGGCTGGCTACAGATGGGTGCCTCTTAAAGTGTTGCAAAGCTCGACGGCGATCACGGATGGCAATGGCAATGGCCGTACTCCACCACGGGACTTGCCGACGACGAATTTGTCCAGATGAGCGCGGGACAGCAAGGTTAGCAGCGCGAACAATCGCGTCAGACACGTCACGTAGGACGTCATCAATACAACCCGACAAAGAGGGAGAAAACTCGACCTGTGCAGTATATAGAGGCCAATCGGCGCGGTGGAAAGACCAACGAGGTAACCTCTCCATCGGGGAGCGGGAAGGGAGCGTGATAATCAACGGGAAATGGTCACTATCACAAAGGTCGTCGTGTGGCGACCAGTGTAATGAAGGGAGGAGAGAGGGAGAAGAAAGAGAAAGATCAATGGCAGAAAAAGTACCATGACCAGCACTGAAATGAGTAGGGGAGCCATCATTAAGAAGGCACAGGTCGTGGTCGGCAATAAATTGGTCGATAAGAAGACCTCGTCTAGATGGAAAGGCACTGCCCCACAAAGGATGATGAGCATTAAAATCCCCAAGGAGGAGGAAGGGAGGAGGAAGTTGCTGAAGAAGGGTGGTTAAGGCAGCAGGTGTAAGAGTCCTGTCAGGAGGGAGATAAAGATTGCATACTGTGACTGCAGAGTCTAAGTGGACCCTAACAGCAACTGCTTCCAATGTAGTCTGGAGAGGAATCCACGTGCTAGCAATGTCTGTACGGACCAACGTACAAACGCCACCAGAAGCCCGCAAGGGTCCGACCCGATTTCGACAGAAAACACGGAACCCACGGAGGGTCGGTGAGTGAGCATCAGTAAAATGAGATTCCTGGAGAACCACACAAGCTGCTGAGTAGGACGAAAGAAGGGATTTCAATTCCGGAAGGTGACGATAGTAGCCATTACAATTCCATTGGAGAACCACAGAACGATGGTTTAAATGAGGGCTGAACATGCTAAATCCAGTCATACCGCCGGGTCCCCACCCGTCACCGACAAGGAGGGGGCGACATCCATAAACGACAGGTCAGAATCCGGTTGTGAAGCCGGGGAAGGGACCTCCGGTGACACCAGAGGCTCTTTGTCCCGGGACTTATGTTTCTTCTTCTTTTCAGGCTGAGATCGAGGAGGGCTGTGTGGCATAAAGGAGCCAGCTGCAGCAAGATCAGGAACAGAAAGAGACCGGGCGACCTGGGGGCCGATAGACCGCGGCTCTCGCGGTCGCCGCGCTGCAGCAGACCTTTGACCTGGAAGGTGCCGGGAAGGGGCATCCCGGGAGAGGCGCCCTTGACCGGCAGACACCGAAGGAGTGGGACACTTCTCCGGCTGGGGAGGGGGAGCGGCGCCCAGAGGAGAAGGTGTGGGAGCCGCAGGGGAGGGGGGAAGGAGAGGGGTCCGGGACGGGGGTAAGGAAGGGGGAGGAAGGGATGAAGATGTAACCAAGGCGTAACTAGATGTCATGGACACAGGGTGCAATCGTGCATATTTCTTACGGGCCTCTGTGTAGCTTAAACGATCAAGAGACTTATACTCCTGTATCTTTTTTTCTTTCTTATAGACTGGGCAATCTGCTGAACGTGGAGAATGACTACCATGACAATTTACACATACAGGAGTGGGAACACAGGGACTCCCCTCATGGAGTGGACGTCCACAGTCACCACAGAGAGGGTCCTGGGTACAGCGAGAAGACATGTGGCCAAAACGCAAGCACTTAAAACACTGCATAGGAGGTGGGATGTACGGCTTCACATCACAGCGATAGACCATAATCTTAACTTTCTCAGGAAGGGTATCCCCTTCAAAGGCCAGGATAAAGGCACCAGTATCAATACGATTATCTTTAGGACCCTTCTGAACACGCCGAACAAAGTGAACACCCCGCCGTCCGAGATTGTCCCGAAGTTCCTCATCAGTTTGAAGGATGAGGTCTCTGTGAAAAATCACACCTTGTACCATATTTAGAGACTGGTGAGGGGTAATGGACACGGGAATTGTGCCAAGATGGGTACAGGCACGAAGGGCCGCAGATTGGGCAGCCGAAGCAGTTTTTATCAGTAATGAACCCGACCGCATCTTGCTCAGGGAGTCCACTTCGCCGAACTTGTCTTCAATGTGTTCCACAAAGAATAAAGGTTTGACACTGGTGAAAGTATCTCCATCAGTCCTGGTGCAAACTAGATAACGGGGGAAAGGTTTTGCCCCTAGACGACGGGCCTGACCCTCCTCCCAGGGGGTAGCCACGGAAGGGAAGGCCGAAGGGGCAAGAGAAGCAGCACTTGAGGAATCAGTACCACGCAGAGAGACGGCCGCAGAAGAGCGGCCAGAGGTTTGGACCCTTATGCGTTTCATCTGCATAGCGTCCACCCTGATACCACCCAATCCGATCAGGGGCTCTCCTCACAGGCGCCACCCAGCCACAGCAAGGGCCGTCTGGCACGGCGGCCATTGCCGGGAGTTCCGATGCTCCAGGATGACGAGCAACCACTCCAAGGCATGCATGAGGAGGTCACAGCTCAGGTATCAGAAGTGTGATCCCTGTGTGTTCAGGGGGCTCAACCAAAAGGGTACATAGCGACCCCACCACACGGGCTGGCTACCGTGCTGGCTATGCACCCTAGCATCAGACAACGACGTAGAAGAAAAGGTGGAATATACTAGGAGGGCACACGTCGGAGACACTAGGTAAGGTGCTCTTCCCCAAATGGCTCACACTACGGAAGAGAAATTTTGGAATGGAGGTCAAACCCCAGAGGGGGACCAAGGAATGCCAAAAGGAGGAGATGATTACGCAACAAAGCCAGAGTGTAAAACCAACAGAACCAGGAGGATAGCGGGGGCCAACATAAGCAAGGACACCAATAGAGGGAGAGGAGAGGGCGAGGGGAAAGGGGTATGGAGGGGAAAGGAGGGGAAGGGAAAGGAAATGCAGCCCGGGAGAGAAAGAAGGCTGCAATGGCTCGGGGCACCGTGCTCGCCACGCACGTATCCACGAAAGAGTTGTGGACCCCCTGGGGGGAATTCTGGGGTTAAAACGACGGAAGAACTTGATCTCATCAGAAACAGTCAAAGCGTGGAGATTATTGAGACGCCTCAATAATGACCCAACCAGATCCACATCACACTGCAGCATTACTGCAGATCAGATAGCAAACCAACTGCTCATGAATGGGAAAGGAAGCCATAGAATCAAAGTTCCGAAAGTACAGCAAGAGGCCCAAGAACAAACGAGGAATCTGACTCTTCCTTTCCAGATTTCTGAATTAAACAAGGCTATTAAGGAGAGCAAAACTGGTAAAGCATCCTGTCTAGATGACTTCCGTATGGAGCAAATCAAGATTTTCGGTCCAGAAACAAGAAAGTGAATCCTGCAGCTTTTCAACAACTGCATGAACCAGTGCCATATACCAAAGATCTGGCGAAAGAGCAGGGTGATAGCTCTTCTGAAACGAGGAAAGGAAGCAAATCATCCCAAGAATTTCAGAACAGTTAGCCTTTTGTGTCACCCTTATAAACTGTTCGAACGTATGATTCTGAATAGAATCCTACCAGTAATAGACCCTGTTCTCATACCTGAACAAGGAGGACTTCGACCAAACAGAAGCTGCACAGGGCAACTTTTGAATCTCACTCAGTTTATAGGGAATGGCTTTGAAACCCGTCAAGTAACTGATGTGGTCTTCGTGGATCTCACAGCAGCGTATGATACTGTCCATCATCGGTTACTCCATGCAAAATTATACAATATGATCAAGAACGCCCACCTCGTTAGACTACTCAGCACCCTCCTCCAAAACCGTAGGTTTTTTTGTTGAATTTCAAGGACAACACAGTCGCTGGAGAGGGCAGAAAAAATGGTCTACCTCAGGGAAGCGTCTTGGCTCTACTTCTCTTCAACATTTATACCAACGACCAGCCATTGACCCCAGGCACAAAGAGATTCTTATATGCAGATGACCTAGTCCTTGCTACACAGAGCTCATGCTTTGAAAGAGTGGAAAGAAACCGGACAACAGCACTTAGAACATTGTGAAACTATTACAATCGGAACCAACTCAGACCAAACCCTTCGAAGACACAAGTGTGTGCCTTTCATTTAAGGAACAGGGAAGCTAATCGTGAGCTACATATTGCATGGTCAGGCATCCAACTACATCATCATCATCATCATCATCATCATCATCATGTACCTAAATACTTGGGAGTCACTCTCGATAGATCTCTGACATTCAAAACTCACTGCAAGAACACTAAAATTAAAATCTCCGCTCGAAACAACCTAATTCACAAAGTAGCGGGGACACAGTGGGGATCACATCCACAAACTATTCGCTGTTCTGCAATGGCACTGTGCTGTTCTACTGCTGAATATGCTTCTCCAGTCTGGTACAGGTCATCTCATGCCAGACAAGTAGACATTGCTCTCAACGAAACCTGCAGGTTGATCACAGGTTGCTTAAGACCTACCCCAACTGATATGCTCTACTGCCTGGCTGGAATAGCGCCACCATGGGTACACAGAACAGTGGTTGCTAACAAGGAGAGACAAAGTGGAACAGGACAGTGCCCATCCACTGCACGGACATAATCCACCACAGCAACGGCTGAGATCGAGAAAGAGCTTCCAGAGAAAAGAGCTTCCAGAGAACATCCGAGAAGCTCACCATTTCACCAGAGAAGGCAAGGCTGGAGTTATGGAAGAAGTCGACGCCTCACCTGCAGACGCCAGAAGCTGAAGAACTACCACCTGGACGCAACAAGAGCTGGCTGGTGTGGAAATCTTTAAAAAGTTTACAGTCAGGAGTCAGACGATCCGGAGACAACCTGAAGAGATGGGGCTTCATAACAGAAGATACGTCCTGTGATTGTGGACAAGAACAAACCACAAGCCACATGCTCCAGTGCCTTTTGTGCCCTACATCCTGCACGAAGATTGATCTCCTGCAAGCCACTCCAAGCGCCTTGGAGGTTGCAAAGTACTGGGCACATATAATATAAATACAATATTTACTGACGTGTGTGACTAGTGTAGGTGTTTGTTTGCAGCCAAGACAAGATTTTAGAAAAGTAAGCAACAGAATCAAAATTGAATGAAGAATGGACAGAGCGAGTTCTGTTATAATGTTGTTACGTAAATTCTTCAAAAGAAGGAACTTAATGGTTACGTAAATTCTTCAAAAGAAGGAACTTAATGATAAGTACTGACTTATCTAGGAGAAAGGTTCCAAGATAGGGTTTGACAGTATAAAAGTCTAGCGTACATTTTTTGCTATTGTGCCTTCAGAGACAAGTATTTACGGGATACGCTGAAGCTTTTTCCTAGTACAAAAACGTAATAAAATCAATATGGAAAAGGAAAGAAAAACTAAATAAGCATTCAACTTGCGCCATTTATACAGACACATTTCTGGTATAGGAAGTAACACTGCTATGCGGTAGTACAGAATCTACTGTATTTCTACAGTAGATCAGTTTTCCACTTCCATATTCTGTAGCTGTTAGTCAGCCTATGTAGTGGAATTAACGTGCAGGCAGTTTTCACAAAACGTAGATCTCACAGCCTTAACCATAAAGTTAGTAACAGTAAATTACTCAATTTTAAGGAAACAGTACCTGAAGATATTTGTTCCAAAACAGCGAAACTGCGACATCAAGGAGTGTAAAGGGCAGATCAAGAATGTTGGTTGTTTCGTTGGTTGATTGGGGATGGGCTGGGGTGGCAGGAGGGGACCAAAAAGCAACGTCATCAGTCCTGAGATCTAAGGTGGCAGAAACAGAGAGAGACAACACAAAGGACAGTCAGTCAGTCAAGGGGAAGGTGAAATGGGCAAAGAAAGAGGTTAAAGGTATGAAAGGGCAGCAGGGAGAGGACAGATCAGGATGGGGTGGGCGCAAACAGAGAGAGCAGGACCGTCACAGATACGCAATGCGCTTTGGGGCATCAGCTCCACCATTCATACCATATCATACACCACACCATACCATACAGAATACCGTAGCATGCGCAATACCATGATCGTGACAATGTGGGCAACACCACGAGAAGATCAAAAAAGGGGAATCAAAATGGCAGAGAAACCAGGCAAAATGCAGGGGAAAAAGGGGAGAAGAACCCGGCCACTGTGGAGACAAGGCCAACGGCTCCATAAGCAATGTGAACGCTAACTAATGGCCTCCAGTTCCAGACGAATATTCGATGATTTGATCACCGGAAGAGACCATTTTCGCGAAGAAAACCGAGGAAAGATGTTACCATATGAGGATCATCTGCTAACACGCAGGACAAGGAAGGTTGGAGGGGATATGTAGTAAGAAGGGCCGAAACGCAGGGGCAATCCAGCAAAATATGGATCACGGTGGTGGGGGGCCCCGCAACTACAAGGTGAGGAGGATTGGGAGTTAGGCTCACTGCTGGGTAAAAAACTACTGGTCAATCTAGTATGGCCAATACGAAATGGCAGAGGGTGGAAGACGCCCAATGGGAGAGTTGAACGAGAGAATGCCATGTGGAGCTACCCCAGGGAAGGAAGGGGGAGAGGTATCGACGCCATAGGTACTAGGAGGGAGTTATTCCCCAAATGGTTTATCTCACGCTACAGAGAGAAAATTTATAAGTGGAGGTCAAACTCCAAAGAGGAACCAGAAACACTAAACAAGGAAGGATCAAAAAGAAAAAGCAATGGCAACAAAACTGGAAGGAACACAGAAAACCAGATGGCTGGCCAGGTCAACATACTGTAGGTATGAAAACTAAGGGGGGGCCAGAGGGGGAGGGGTTACGACAGGGAGGAAAGGAGGATAAGTGCAGAGCGGTAAGAAAGAAAGGGCTGGTATAACTATGGGTCCTGTGTAAGCCATGCATGAACTGATGGTAGAACCCCAAGCCTCAGGGAGGGGGGGGGGGGAGACCAAATATGGAAAACGTGTTTAATGAACAAGAACTAAGTACACACATCAAAATAGATTTGCACCACCTTGGTTCCTAGAGTTCCGGAACATGTACAAAAAATTGGAAGAGAGATCAACATAAACATCATTCCCCCCATTTTATTGCTCATGAAAACTACACATAGCATGTTGTACCACCATACAGCGAGACCTTCAGAGGTGGTAGTTCAGATTGCTGTGCACACTGGTACCTCTAATACCTAATAGCACGTCCTCTTGCACTGATTCATGCCTGCATTCGTCGTGTCATACTATCCACAACTTCATCACAGCACTGTTGGTCCAGATTGTCCCATTCCTCAATGGCGATTTGGCGTAGATCCCTCAGAGTGGTTGGTGGGTCACGTCGTCCATAAACGCCCCTTTTGAATCTATCCCAGCCATGTTAGATAGGGTTCATTTCTGGAAAATATGCTGCCACTCTAGTCGAGCGATGTCGTTATCCTGAAGGAAGTCATTCACAAGACGTGCACGACGGGGGCGCGCATTGTCGTCCATGAAGACGACCGCCTTGGCAATATGCTGCAGATATGGTTGCACTGTCGGTCGGAGGATGGCATTCACGTATTGTACAGTAATTACAGTGCCTTCCATGACCACCAGCGGCGTACGTTGGCCCCACATAACGCCACCCCAAAACAGCAGGGAGCCGCCACCTTGCTGCATTGCCTTGGCAGTGAGTCTAAGGCGTTCAGCCTGACCGGGTTGCCTACAAACAGGTCTCCAACGATTGTCTCTAAGGCATATGGGACACTTATGAGTGAAGAGAACGTGATGCCAATCCTGAACAGTCCATTCTGCATGTTGTTGGGCCCATCTGTACCGCACTGCATGGTGTCGTGGTTGCATAGATGGACCTAGCCATGGACTTTGGGAGTGAAGTTGCGCATCATGCAGCCTACTGGACACAGTTTGAGTCTTAACACGATGTCCTGTGGCTGCACAAAAAGCATTACTGAACATGGCGTTGCTCTCAGGGTTCCTCCGAGCCATAATCCGTAGGTAGCGGTCATCCTCTGCCCTTGGGCGGCCTGATCGAGGCATGTCATCGAAAGTTCTTGTCTCTCTCTCTCTCTCTCTCTCTCTCTCTCTCTCTCTCTCTCTCTCTCTCTCTCCATCTCGTCCATGCCCAAACAACATTGCTTTGGTTCATTCTGAGACGCCTGGACACTTCCCTTGTTGAGAGCCCTTCCTGGCACAAAGTAACAATGTGGAAGCGACCAAAGCGCGGTATTGACTGTCTGGACATGGTTGACCTACACACAACATGTATATCCTTCCTGGTGGAATGACTAGAATTGATCGGTTGTCGGGCCTCCTCTGTGTAACAGGTGTTGCTCATGCATGGTTCTTTACATCTTTGGGTGGGTTTAGTGATATCCCTGAACAGTCAGACTGCCTGTAATACAACATCCACAGTCAACGTCTAATTCCAGGAGTTCTGGGAACTGCGGTGATGCAGAACTTTTTTATGTCTGTACATCGACAATAAGATAAAATATTAGCAACCTATAAATACTGTCAAGTATTTTTGCTTTTATAAGTATTGTAGATAACAGACCATACATAAAAGACACCGAAAATACCTTTAACATTTGTGTGTCCTACCATTATGTTTTTCATTTTTCAACGTAACTCATTGACAAAGAAGGTCAAGTGAAAAAATGTGAGACAACTTACACTTTTGAGCAATATGATACGATTTTCTAGCAATTATGAAGAAAATACAGAAGTACATTTTCCAAGAAATTAACCATGTAAAAGAAATACACTCACTAAAAACTTAAATACAAAGTAATGATGTTCCACAAATGCGAGAGAAGATGCCATGCACTATTTTGAAGATTGTGATATACAGATTCATTTTCCAAAACCTTTGGAAATTCTACACAATGAGGTAAATGTAACCAATCTACAATGTAAAATTACATTTTCAGTTAGTTTCATTGAGCAATATCAATGCTGCATATTTTAGTTGTTAAATATCCCCCCCCCCCGGGGTTGACTTAATAATATACAAGAGCACTTACCTCCTCTGCTAACTCCGAGGGCGAGATCGTTTGTCTTCTCGACCTTTTATGTGTATGGAACTGTAAGAAATGAATGAGCACACATTGTACAACGTAATAATGTAATTTACTAGTAATGTCACAAACATAATTAACCGCAACACTAAGAATATCCCTGGTGCTAATAAAACAGGACTTCATTTCTAAAATGTCTGAAATTTTTTCATATTAAGGCATATATAACAAATTCTAATTCTAAGTCTGTTTCTTTGCAGGATTTCACAGGCAAAGCGCCCTCTTACAAAGTCAAGAAACTGAAATATCACAGGATCCGTCGTTTGAACTAAACCCTACCTGCTCAGTCCTCAAAATGTTAATATGCATTTCCTTGTATTGCTCATCTTAATACCGGAGGAAAACTCATTTCAAAACGAAAACCACCATAAAATATAACTTCAGTGGCAAAATGAGGTGGAACTTCTGTTACAATTAATGAACTATTTACTGACATGTAAAAATACTGCTACAATACATAGGAATCTGGTTCCTTGAGTCATCATTTAATTACAAAAATGTTATGCACTAATGATACTGAAAATTCTATCCCCAAAAAGTGTCACATGTGAGTGAAATAAGCTTTGTCTGGGGACAGGATAGCAGCGTATATTCCAGATGTAAAGGGACTGGCATCGACAGAGAACTGGATCTAAGGGGACGCGATTTAAAGGGCAACAGTATAGCAATGCATGTTTCAGGGAAGATAATCTTACCACTTATTGAACATCCAGCGTCAGATTACCCACTTCGCCAGTTTATATTCAAGATAACTCCCCTTCTCACAGGAAACCACTGGGATTTTATCAAGGTCATCCAGGGGAACTAACCGCACTCCTTAGGCAATTTTTCGAGTTATATTCAAGATCATGACGTAACTCGATGAAGGTTATTTGATATATTCTTAAAACTCGCATGTAGCCACTCCACGTCTCTCAGCCAATTGGAGCACAATAAAATAGTAGGAAACCAAGGTGGACCAATAAGATCCGAGCTCACCTTCGTCCCCCCCCCACCCTCCCCCTCATTATAACCCTTAATAACTAAGTCGACTGTGTAGGCTTTTCCATTCGAAGTCTGAGCATTACTGGGAAGAAACTCATGTTTGCTGCAACTAATAATTATCTAGCGGCAGGGTTTGGATGTAACTATTATAGTCCCTACAACAAACTAACCAACAGATTATAAACAATTTTGTTTTTGTAATACATTTTTACTGTATTTTGCTTATTAATATTTTTCATTTTTATTTACAATGGTATGTATTTGATGTACACACAATGCGTCTATTTACTACACTATGTGATCAAAAGCATCCGGCCAACCCCAGAAACTTATTTTTTCATATTAGGTGCGTTGTGCTGCAACCTACTGCCAGGTACGCCATATCACCTATCTCAGTAGCCATTAGACATAGTGAGAGAGCAGAATGGGGTGCTCCGCGGAACTCACGGACTTCGAACATGGTCAGGCGATTGGGTGCCACGTGTGTACACGAGATTTCCAGACTCAAACATCCCTAGGTCCACTGTTTACGATGTAACAGTAAAGTAGAAATGGGAAGGGACACGTACAGCACAAAAGCGCACAGGCCGACCTCGCCTGACTGACAGACACCACCAACAATTGAAGTGGGTCGTAATGTGTAACAGGCAGACATCTATCCAGACCATCACACCATAATTCCAAACTGCATCAGGATCCAATGCATGTACTATGACAGAGAGGAGTTGAGAAAACTTTGATTTCATGGTTGAGCAGCTGCTCATAAGCCACACATCACGCCAGTAAATGCCAAACGACACCTCACTTGGTGTAAAGAGAGTAAACATTGGACGATTGAACAGTGGGAAAACGATGTGATGAGTGATGAGTCACGGTACACAATGTGGCGATCCGATGGCAGGGTGCGGGTATGGCGAATGCCCAGTGAACGTCATCTTCCAGCGTGTTTAATGCCAACTGTAAAATTCGGAGGCTGTGTTGTTATGGTGTGGTCGTGTATTTCATGGAGAGGGCGTGCACGCCTTGTTTCGCGTACCACTATCACTGGACAGTCCTACATTGATGTTTCAAGCACCTTGTTGCTTCCCACTGTTGAAGAGCAGTTTGGGGATGGTGAGTGCGTATTTCAACTTGATCTAGCACTTGTTCCTAAGCCACGGCCTGTGGCACAGTGGTTACACGACAACAACGTCCCTGTAATGGACTGTTCTGCACAGAGTCCTGACCTGAATCCTATAGAAACCTTTGGGATATTTTGGAACGCCGACCTCGTGCCAGGCCTTACCGATCGACATCGATGCCTCTCCTCAGTGCAGCACTCCATGAATAATGGGTTCCCATTTCCCAAGAAACCTTCCAGCGCCTGAATGGAGAAGCTCTCATCAAGGCTAAGGGTGGGCCAACACCATATTAAATTCCAGCATTGCCAATCGAGGGCGCCAAGAACTTTCACGCGACTTTCAGCCAGATGTCTGGATACTTTTGATCACATAGTGTCATTTGTTAATCTGCACAGATGAACCGTATGTTATGATGCAGCAGCCCTCATCAAATCTCTATATACTGACAGTTTATGGAGCCGCACCAATGCCATAAAGCAGGCACACTAATTCTCTATCGAGATAACATTTGAGACCACACTATGCACACCATTAGCCCGCCACTGGGCGGCATCTGCATCTACACAGTACTCGCATATGTTTGATATGAGTGCCAACAAACTCCACATTCTGTGATCCATTCACTACATCATTGATTACGCCAATAACCTACTTGTTTTCTGGTATTATTTCAAAAGGATTATTGGCTGCGTGTCCGGAAGTGTTCAGTTCTTCAGGAGTATCTAATTGTTTCACATGGATCCCTGCCTTTAACCCAGTAGATTAAACTGACTACATCCATACAATGTAACTTGGGATTGATGAAGTTTGGCTTCGCAAACTCATACTGAAAGCGGTACATGTGGAGTTTGGAGAGGTCCACAACACACATACCAGTCTAGACAGCCTTCATGGACTGCGTTGGAATCTAGGACATCTCTACAGTCTTTCATTAACATGGAAATCCATGACAACATTGCTCGGAGTAGTTTTTGCGCGTGATTCTAACATTCCATGCCAAATCTGTGGCATTACTTAATGTTTCTACAGGGCAGAATACGAGGTGCATTCAAGTTCTAAGGCCTCCGATTTTTTTTCTCCAGACTGGAAAGAGATAGAAACATGCGCATTGTTTTAAAATGAGGCAGCGTTCATTGTCAATATGTCCCAGAGATGGCAGCACCGTACGGCAGATAGAATTTTATCGCCAGCGGCGAGAATGAGAACTGTTTTAAATACTTAAAGTAAGGAGAAGTCACCATTTTAACAGCGTGCAATCATTCGTTTTCAGAATTTGGTGGTGTGAAACCAACTGAAATTCATCGACAGTTGAAGGAGACATGTGGTGATGGAGATATGGACGTGTCGAAAGTGCGTTCATGGGTGCGACAGTTTAATGAAGGCAGAACATCATGTGACCACAAACCGAAACAACCTTGGGCTCGCACAAGCCAGTCTGACGACATGATCAAGAAAGTGGAGAGAATTGTTTTGGGGGATCGCCGAATGACTGTTGAACAGATCGCCTCCAGAGGTGGCATTTCTGTGGGTTCTGTGCACACAATCCTGCATGATGACCTGAAAATGCGAAAAGTGTCATCCAGGTGGGTGCCACGAATGCTGATGGACGACCACATGGCTGCCCATGTGGCATGTTGCCAAGCAATGTTGACGCGCAACGACAGCATGAATGGGACTTTCTTTTCGTTGGTTGTGACAATGGATGAGACGTGGATGGCATTTTTCAATCCAGAAACAAAGCGCCAGTCAGCTCAATGGAAGCACACAGATTCACCGCCACCAAAAAAATTTCGGGTAGCCGCCAGTGCTGAAAAAATGATGGTGTCCATGTTCTGGGACAGCGAGGACGTAATCCTTACCCATTACGTTCCAAAGGGCACTACAGTAACAGGTGCATCCTACGAAAATGTTTTGAAGAAGAAATTCCTTCATGCACTGCAACAAAAACGTCCGGGAAGGGCTGCACGTGTGCTGTTTCACCAAGACAACGCACCCGCACATCGAGCTAACGTTACGCAACAGTTTCTTCGTGATAACAACTTTGAAGTGATTCCTCATGCTCCCTACTCACCTGACCTGGCTCCTAGTGACTTTTGGCTTTTTCCAACAATGAAAGACACTCTCCATGGCCGCACATTCACCAGCCGTGCTGCTATTGCCTCAGCGATTTTCCAGTGGTCAAAACAGACTCCTAAAGAAGCCTTCGCCGATGCCATAGAATCAAGGCGTCAGCATTGTGAAAAATGTGTACGTCTGCAGGGCGATTACGTCGAGAAGTAACGCCAGTTTCATCGGAAAAAAAATCGGAGGTCTTAGAACTTGAATGCACCTCGTATAACGCTCTTTGTTCCCTGGCCGTATCCAGAGAGCCCACTCCCACAAAAGGGCTCCATCCCAAAGTTAATGTATTGGCACCTGACTTCATCATGCAAATGGGCGAGATACGCCAGTTCTAAGGCCAAGATCTTTCTTTCACCAGCATCCCCACCTGGTTCACGGATCTTATCCTTTAGTCTGGCAGTTTCTCTTTCACACATTCATCGGGACCCTGGAAATGGCTGGCTCTGTTGTGCGGCGAACCCACAGAGGTGATTTACATCTAGGTAAATGATTTTAGATAAATCATTATATCGCCTGTACTACTCGTCACTCATCCATGAGTTACTCATCTTGGCGTACTGTGCAGTCACTGGGAAAGTTTTCCATGAATTCTACGTTCATAGAAGAGCAAGATGTCAACACCAGTCAACTGTTCAATGCTGACATATTGCGTGTACCGAATCCCACGAAAGACCTGGCATGAAGAAATAGAAAGCAGAACTACTCTAAAATGTACGTGAGGAAGCGTACATTGGTATTAGTCTATAATCTAGCATATTCTCCTAAACAATGGACGCTAAACTCCAGACGAAGATTCCGATCTTGCTCATCCTCCACTTCCATTATTGCAGTGCCCATTAGTATACCGGACAGTGTGGTTACGTCAGGCAATGCCGTTTCATAGAGTGTCCCCAACAAATCCAGGATTTCATGTGGACAGACCCCCTTCTTTATCACAAACTGCAACCTTGCATCATTGGAATATGTAGTCTGGTGATATGCATGACTTCCTGAGGCGAAGACTCTGAAGAGAGACGTTCACGAGGCAAAGCGGTTCCACGAATTAAAGCAATATATTTGATGTGGTTCTCTTGGAAGATGAAATATTCTTTCCAATGGTAGCAGGAATGAGTAACCCTATCACGTTTCAACCCAGAATCAACCAAGTGTTGAACGAATAAGTGGGCATCACGCCTACTCAAAATGTGAAAGAGGATGGAGACGAGCTTGATAGTTGGCTCTAAGTTGAATTAGTTGTGAGATGCACTGTGGAACATCCCCCATATATCACTATGGACTCTACAAGGACTTTCGTCTTCTCTATGCAATGGCAGCCCACCAACACGACGATCGGCTGCCTGCTCATACAGGGCATCAGTGTTCTACGAGTCAGTCACGAAAATGTTGTTGCGATAAATCCCATCAACTTCCATACCAGGTTCTCGAGCTAAGCCAACCACCGTCTCACAGGATTATTCCAGACATGTGAATCAAACTGGTGATACGAGTCATACGAGTATACAAGTTCATATTCTGCTGAGTATGGTGGTAAATGTTCTGTGACGACTGTATGGGTGGCAGTGGGGTCATAATCACAAACGTGTCACAGGAGCTAGGAGGCACTAAGTTTGTATACGCAATGAAGGAACATTGGATCTGGTAGTGGATGTTCTTGACCTTTAAGGACAGCAGGCAATTCCACACAAGGCTGTTCCTGGCTCGAGCAAACTATGAGGTGTCCTCCTAGATAATATCTCTTTGTGAAAGATTTGACGCATCTGTGACAAATGTCTTGTACCGAAATGTTTTGACAAATCAGGAGCGACATTCTTTTGATTCACAAGCAGTGTTGCTTCCCAATATTTAAGTTGCAAGAAATCTACATGTTTGGGGTGCCAAGGGAGCAAATATTGAAAAGTAGAGTGGTCCAACTACTTTATGCTTTACTACCTTTTTTTGCAATGTGTGTTCATGGTCATCTTCTGGCTTTCTATTAACTCCAAGTCTGTAAATATAAACCGAATGTTAAGTGTACTCCCTGACGAATTTTGAAATGTTGGGGTTAGTTTGTTTGGGGGAGGAGACTAGACAGCGAGGTCATCGGTTTCATCGGAGTAGGGAAGGTAGTCGGCCATGACCTTTCAGAGGAACCATCCCGGCATCGTCGTCGTAAATGCGAGTCCAGTGTGCATTTGAAATGTCCTGGAGTTTTATTAAGAACGAAATGGCTTAGAAATTATGATGGCCATGGCCATTAGACATATTTTAATTATTACAAAGGACTGCATTTGTTGGGTAATTTCTATTGCCAGCCAAAAGTGACCTTGGAAAGTAATATTCATCCCTCTCATCTTGAGTCTGGACATTAATGTGTCCTTTTTCTTTTACTGGCAATATCTTTCAGAAGGAGGATGAAACTGGACCTCACCTCCATTAAGTAGATCAGAGATATATAAGCATGTACCGAGGTGTACATGGCTGAATGCGTTACCTAACCCCCCTTCCTGAACGCTGAAAACAGTGATTGAGTATGACTCTTGATAAACTTCCAAACCCGCCTGCTATTTCGCAGCCATTTCTCACCCAAATTTGGTTGATGGTCTTCTCTTCAGCATCACTACTGTCCTTTGTAGGGTGCTCGAGCAGAGTTCAGAACTGTGTTACACTTCATGGAAGTATACCACATGTAGTTACCATTTAAGAGAGCATCCTTTCCACAATGGCTTCACAAGCATTGTGGGAAGTTGCAGGGTATTAGCAGTCCACATTCGAGTTATCAATGAACCTTTGTGAAATTCTGTCCCAGAAGTGATAACAACCATAATATTTAAATGCAGTTGCAGGGCGTATTTGGTAATCTGTTACAGGGTGGGCAGGGGTATAACTGTTGCTACATACAGAATAATGTCGAAGCCAGGTCCAATGCAGTGTAGGTCAATGATAGGGAATGCGACAGTCCAGGGTACAGCTGAATTGTCGAACGAGTTGGTATCACCAGTTAGTACCACGATGATGATGGACCTGGCGGTAGTGGTGTTTGTGGGCACAGTTTCCGTTTGTTTTGTTTTAGGGAAGAAAAACACCTAGGATTATATGCGCCCGTATCAGAACTGTAAAACACGAAGACGAAAAAGGAGTTAAAAACGACTAAACGTTAAGCCCAATCAACGGAAGGAAAGACAGCTATAAACATGGACTTCGAGAAAGGCCCATAAAATACGCCCTAGAGACAAAGGAGGTCCTGAACTAAATTTCTGAACTGAAGATTAAATTTTCTTCTCCATATATCTACGACAGAAAAACAAAACGCGGTTGCCAACCCATAAGTCGTTCGCTAAAACGGCCGATAGCTCAGACGGCAAATATAAATGAGAATGCTGGCAGTTTTTAAAAAAAAGGGCATTCTATCAGGAAATGTTGAACCGTGAAAGGTTTAGGGCAATCAGCACAGTAGTGGGATCCCCACTTAATTTGCGATGGCTAAAACTATAGTGCCCAATACGCAACTTACAGAAGATGATCTCTTTCTGGCGAGAAAGCCGAGAGGAAGTCCTAGCTGCTGGGGCATGTTTAATTCCCCATGACCAGTGGAGATGCTAAAGTGACACCAACTGCAGACAGACAGCAACGCCAGAGGACGGTAAGAATTTGCACAACGACCTGCAGAGAACTGATGATTGGTGCAGGCTCTGGCAGTTGAACATAAATGAATGTAACATGTTGCGCATACATAGGAAAAGAATCCACTGCTGTACAACTACACTATTGATGACAAACAGCACGAGACAGCATCTGCCATAAAATAACTAGTCGTAACTATCCAGAGGGACGTTAAGTGGAATGACCATATAAAGAAAGATATGGGGAAAAAAAGCAGACACCAGACTCCGTTTCACCCGAAGAATCTTAATGAAATATAACGGATCCTCGAAAGAAGTGACTTATAAGCCGCTTCTTCTCCCGATTCCTGAGTATTGTTCATCTGTCTGGGATCCCTATCAGGTAGGAATGATAGAGGAGATAGCGAAGATCCAACGAAGAGCGGCACGTTTCGTCACCGGATCGTTTAAATAGCGAGGGCGCATTGCGGAGATGCTAAACAAACTCCACCGGCAGATGTTAGAAGAGAGGCGTTGTGAATCACGGATAGAGTTACTATTTAAATTTCGGGACAGCACTTTTCAGGACAAGTCAGACAACATTTCACTGCCCCCACATCCATGTCTCGTATGGATTATGAGAAGAAAATTCGAGAAATTGGAACCATAGACCATTCGCGAGTGGAACAGGGCTGTATGGATCAGATAGTGGTACAGAAAGTACCCTCCACCGCACACCATTACATGGCTTGTGGAGTATGATATAGATAAAAGATCATATGAGGAACTGGAAGAACTAGCAGGCCAAGGAATGAGGACTGAAGCTGTGGCACAGCAGCGTCAGCACCTCGTTTCCCATCAGACCGATGTACCCAGGGACCCATATAAACATCATAGTGGCTCCATCAAGTGAAACCATTCCTGGACTCATTGCACTAAGGGATGGATGGTGTACAGCACATAGAGGCTCTGTAGGGCACAGAGGATAGGAGCACATGATGTTATTCAAAAGCCTACATCGCTGCATGTACTGATACTGGCTGAAGAGCTCTACTGTAAATACTGCGCAGTGTTCCAGAAGCCGATACTGAAAAACGTCAGCGCCAGTGACGATGGCACACTCGACACAAAGGTCAGTCTGAGAACCATCAGTATACTTAAAGGTACCAAAGCGAAGTTCTGTGACGAGAAACTTTTGAGAATATAGAGGGTCTGGAGTAGTGTCCTACTTATGAGAGTAGAGGGAGTCTGGAGTAGTGTCCTTTGGAAGAGAATGAACTGCGAGTTGAACACGGGCAACTGCACAAAGCCAAGGCGATGAATACTTAACACCCACTGGGAAAGTAGCAAGTGGCATGAAGTTATGTTGACGGAGCAATAGTCAAAACAGACTCAAGGAGGCAACAGAAGAGGGATGTGTCCCTTACTGGCGATCAAAGGAGTCACCGAAGAAGGTGGCATAGGATGGATGGCCGCGCCATGGCAGACAAACGGCAGGCGTATTTTCCGGGGAGAAAGTCACGGCGGTATGACACAGGTAGTTCAGTTGCTTCGGCAAACCATCTCAGTCTGGCTAGTGGAAAAGGTGCCACTGGCGAAGCAGGTGCCACGGTGGTGGATAGTACTGAGACAGTGTAAGAGACGGACATGGAGATTCATGAACGAAACACCTGTAGTCTAGTTCCAAACGTACAAGGAACCCCTACAAACAGGGGGGTGATCCGTTCCGCCAAGAAACTACCACTGCAGATGAGACTTTCAGCGGCAGAACTATTTTGTACAGATCGCTATATTGCACTGACCGTTCAACCACGCAAAAGTGGTCTACAGATCGTCAAATACATCCCACATACTCACCGCGCCACAGTGCAGCACCAGCGGAGGAAACTGCCGCTGTAAACGCGGCCCATGACTGCAGCCGCGGAAGGGCTCGTCAGCCAGAGAGAGGCCAGCCGGCCGTGGACGAGGACCGCAGTGGTAGCAGTCCGAATGCTATCAACATCCCCAGCACAAACACTCGTTATGTTGAATCTTTTCAAATTCCTGCAGAGTGTACATGCGGCGCACACACACACACACACACACACACACACACACACACACACACACACACTCCTGAAGGCGACTCAACGCAAACTGGGTTTTAGTCCACTATTCACCCAACCAGGTGGAGCCGCAAGCCAAATCGTCGTAATCCGGAAGCTTTCTCGGACTCTGAACTGGTGTAGAAAGGCTGGGTCGGTTCCCCTCATCACAAAGGCGTTACTGTTTCTGGCCCCTACCTGCTTGCCTGCTATACCCATCTCCAGACTCTGGGATTACAGGACCATAGTTTTCCAGAATATCATACCATTTTCACGATAATTCACCACATCAAGCACAGCAGTATTCTACCGATCGCTTGCACGCAACAATTCAGAAGATATGGACTGGAAATTGTTTCTCTAGAAACCTGAAACTTTAGCAAGGTGGAGCATACTGTAAGCAACTGAGTAACTTTAAACATATCCCGTCTGCAAATACCGTTACATGAGAACTAAAAAAAAAAAAAAAGAGAAAAGTGATGTTTCCACTCCCGAATACCAATGTTGCTGAGCTAACAGATTCCAAATCATCCTTATAATTTACAAAGTCAACTAAGATGTTCCTCACATCTAAAGAAGCAGCAAACGGGTCTTCCACCCGTCTTTCACCTGCTAGATGCACACAACACAATCGATGTTTTCTCAACAAAATAAAGATAGGAAATATGCAGAAGCAGTTACCGGACAATTGCATGGGAGTGAATAATGGTCCGGCGCAAATACACGTCCATATAAAATAATCTAATTTCCACGAAGAAACATGTGATCACGAAGGCTGCCCAACATATACAGGGTATTAGTTCGCTATTTAGCCGTCTAGAGGGCGATACGGACAGGTCAACTACATTCCTGTACCCCAACCGGTCTCTCACTGTGGACGGCTTCTGCTGTCTGCTGGACATGTGAGTAATTCCCGCCACAGGCCACGCACCCCCGCACAGAATCATCCCAGGAAACCGACCACACACTCGTACGTATCTCATCACTATATTTAGAATTAAATATTACGATTATGGTCTCAATACGACAACATTCGACAAAGAGCGAAGTATCAGAAACACCCCTTCTGACGGCTGTGGCTATGGAAATAGAAATATCTGTACCACTGATGACTTTACGTACTTCTCCAAGTAAAAAATAAATAAAATCTTCCATTCCCTTTGTGGCTTACGAATCCATACCTTCCCTTACGACAGGTCATATTCATTTTCTTTGCGCGCGCGCACGCGTGCCCTCTCTTTATAAGCCTGATGCTCAAAGTTCACCTATCATGCATTCCCTGCTACTACGTACAGGGCGTTTATAAGTAAATATTGGGGTTTTAACGCTTTAAAATATTTACTATATTTAACTTACGGTTATAAATGACATGTCAAATGAAAGAGTAACTCAAACAGTTGTGTTTGGCACCAGTGTGCATGCGCAGCGCGCAATGCTTCCGCTGCAATCCGCTAGACGAGCGCTGGATGTGTGCTGCATGACAAGTTCTTGGTATAACTGAGTTGCTCTTTCATTTGGCATAGCATTTATAACTAAGTTTAATATAATAAATATTATAAAGCGTTAAAACCCCAATATTCATTGATAAATACCCTGTACAATACTCTGTCAATTAACTGATGGCTTCCGACACAAAATAATGCTGACCGAAAATCAGCGATGAGTGGACGTGTATCATAAGTTTTTCTTGTGAGTGGTACCATTGTGTCTTAGAAGGAGAGATGTTCAAATGGTTCAAATGCCTCTGAGCACTATGGGACCTAACATCTGTGGTCATCAGTCCCCTAGAATTTAGAACTACTTAAACCTAACTAACCTAAGGACATCACACACATCCATGCCCGAGGCAGGATTCGAACCTGCGACCGTAGCAGTCGCGCGGTTCCGGACTGAAAGGAGAGATGTAATCGCCTTACAAGCCGCCAGATGTTAATAACACTTTCTCAACGACCATGTTACTGTCACAAGGGGTTCTACAGGTGCGCACAAGCATCGGTAATGATATGTGTTAAAAACTATACAAGCCTTATAAATCGAGGTATGGCATTACCTCCGAATAATGTGGTTTTTCCAGACAAACACCGCAACACTGAATATAGACGGTGATTGCCAGAGTGTATATTATCAGACCAACAGTGTGGTTACACGTCGCCGATTGGTTTAAGCTCTTAATAAAAACGCCGATTTTTGAAAGTGATTCAGCTAAGGAACGACGTATGAACCCGATATTTGCTGATCGCCCTTGCAGCCAGTATTTGTAACGCATTCTGTCTCATTGCCACGTCAGGGTTTCTGCGATATATCCACTGGGTTATAGTGTTGGTTGACTGCGAAGGATCACAAACAGTAGATGGTGTGCTGATTGAGGTCGTAAGAAATGTACACTAGCTTTTCAGATCACTAGTGCTACGTTTTCCGGTAGAAATTCTGTCTATGAATTGGAGTCAAGTCATTCGATTCAATCACATTCCTACGTTGCATCCTATGGACGAGTCTTTTAATCATATTTCTGGCACTTTCATATCTCGAAACGAGTAACCTTTTCGAACCTGCTCCAGTAAAATTTTAGATTGTCCCTATGCATCCTGCAACTGCCCCATCAGACTCTGCACTGCCACCCTGCAGCTTTGTGCATGTGATCGTTCCAATTTAAGTCAGAACTGAGCAGAAGTTGGAGAGAGCTATATCTACAACATTCTGCAGCCCATGTACAAACAGGCTAAGCTGAGTTAGTGCAACAGCATTGTGTTTTGACCTTTTGATGGGGATGGGAATATGTTGTCGTATAAAAGATAGAATGGGAACTGGGAGAAGGACGAGGATTTTGCTACTGTATTGTGGTGCGTCTCCAAACTACATACAGGTGCTGCACTCTGAAGCAGATCCGTGTACCTCAGGGTCCTTTCACGCCTATCACCCCAGCATTTTATCATCGTTGTTCTGTACCACCCAACAGAGAAATATTAGGAACTGTAAAACCTCTGCTAACTTCATCCGATTAAGAACTCGATAAGAGTTTTACCACATCTCTCTTCCCATATATCGGAAACAAATACCATCTGCGTGATGCCATCGAGTGCACGTGGTGATCCTATAAAAACACAGGTATTGATCCACAGACCAGTGTGAAGTGTCAACGCCCGTACTATAGGAGGATAACCATATCCCACAGACTATACCGTCAGTCGCAAGAGAGGCTTCCTGTGTCGTCGTTTGAAACGTTCTTTTTCCACTGTAACCGGCTTTGTACACTGCCATACATTCCGTTTTTACTGCCACAAGTTCGAGGTCTGTGTCAGTTTCTAAACTGACGTTAACATGTTCTGATTCGTTATCTCTCACAGAAAACTAGACATCGCTTGGTGTAAGTCATGTTGTTACTACTGAAGAGAGTCACAAAGTAAGAAAACTGGTAGAGTTTCACAGTGTTGTGGAGCCTTTCCGAACTGCTGTCCCAAGGTGACTGACAACCTCTACATTTAAACTCATCTGTCACAGTGATGGGATAGCTGGTGATACTGTGTTCCGTTTCGATTGATTCCTCATGTTGCAGTTATGTATGTGATCACTGTTTCGGTGCTAGCTGCCGCCCCTCCACCAAGACTCTTGCTCCATCTCAAACAAGGGACATCAGTCAATCAATATATGGCAATCAACAGTTTACCGGTGGACGGGTGGGATGGAGAAGACACCGTCGATGCACTGGAATAATAGGCAACACAGATAGTGTGAACAATTTTACAGTCATCTAGACACCTACCAATTTTGGGACAGTATGCTTCGCAGTTTCAGTATCACTGCTAAACCGCCCCTTCTGTACTTTCCAGGTACCATTGCGAATGTAGATAGATGACTGCAGTACTTCATTCTTTTGTTAATTCTCGAACATATACATCATCTATGTATACCAGACAGCGATCTACATATTTCTAGCACTTTGAGCATAGTTTCTAATTTACGATCTGTCTCTATGCGGATGGGTGTCACAGGGCATTCTCGCAATCTTAGAATAAAGTTTGAAAGATCCCTCGCACTTTCTTCGACTAACCCATCCTGCAGCACCGTTACTGATTAAACCTGCAAATGACCAGGGGTAGAACAGTACATCCCGCATCTTGTGGATCAATGGAGCTTGCAAAGTCCGCACCCATCCAAGTGCTAAGATTTCTCTAGATTCCCCCTATGTCGAGGTGGTTAGCACCCCTTATAGATATATAGTAGTAGATTTGAAAGTGTTGTGATGTAATAGACGGTTAAGAAGAACAAGAACCGGGCCGTTATTATGCATGGTCAAGCTCCAGACAGATGGAGTTTGAAGCATTTTACGTAAATCAACTGCGCTATCAATTCTGAAGTATTGTCCTAGTGTCTGTGGTCAGTACCAGGAGGTTATTCGTTTGAGAGAACGAACACATGGACTCCTATGGCTACACGGTTCTGCACTTTAAGTAGGTTATAATGTTAGATCGCTAGAGTTTCCGACCTATCAGTTGTGTGGAATGAAGCACTGTTAATATTCTAATGTAAGAAATATATTTCCTGCACATGGCACACCTGCAGGTTTCTCTACAATTAACTATGGTAACAAACTGTAAAATGGAAACACTACTGCATTAAAACATCAGCTCTGTGTGATATACGCACAGTCTAGCTTTCCAGAGTCGTTTAGCGTCCTGTGTTCACATCCGATCATGGTTCCGAAATTATACTATGCTCGCATCAGACTTGTGTAGAATGATCATTAATAATGGAGAATACCTCTTACAAGGAAACAGATAAACGCATAGCAGCGGTGTCTGACATATGAAATTATACGTCATGCCGCCACTAACTCTGTAAACAGGACATTCGTGAAGCAGATGGTTAAAGGATTGCAGCGCCTTACGAACACTTGTTGCTAACTTGTAATCATTCTTGTCACGAAATTGAAGTCTCGATTTTTCACTCAAGATGCGACAAGGGAATGGAGTGTCATGTAAATCTTCGTATGTGTATAGGGAAGTGTCGAAACAGAGTGGTCACGTTTCATCATACATGAGATGGAAGTCCTCTGGTGACAGACAGATTTGCTGTTAACGATCGCAAGTAGACAGTGCTCTATGTCACACAACTGATTCATCCTGACAGAACAACGGAAAAAAATGATCAACTGACCTGCAGCAGCATCTCTACCCCCCCTCCCCCCTCTAGAATGCATCATCAGTCAGCCATTAAATCATACCTCGTTACAGCTCCATCTCAATCACGCATCCACTTTGTTATCCCTTAAAGCAGATGCATGTAAGTTTAGAGGCAGATGGTGTTTTCTTGGAAAGCGTCAAATACAGCGGTCAGCTCGGGTGTATCACTGTTACTTCAGTATACATGCATTAGAAAGATGCCTCCACAGAAAAAGAAGTGACTGTTCCCTAGTTCCTGGTGCTTCCATGTCAACGTATCTCCGATTCCTCTTGCTGTCACATACTCGTTCCTACATACAAGAATTGTTCTGCACCAGCCAAAAGACACGGAAGTACTTCGTCAATTTCCCCACATTTCAGTGTATTTTTCCTCAATTTATATGTATTTTCCGTCATTTTCGTAATTCTATCGATTTTATGTCAATTCTACCCATGCGATCATGACATCACTTCTAAAATTGCTCGTAAATGTGAAACACCTGCAACACCTAGCGCAAATGCACTGTTTTCTTCTGATCGGGTGGCGTAGTATATTACTGGAGTCGTCTGCATCCAATCGCATCTGGGAGTAGGCATTAGGAGTGGTTTAAAATGGAATGACCATTTAAAATTAATCGTCGGCAAAGCAGATGCCAGACAGATTCATTGGAAGAATCCTAAGGAAATGCAATCTGTAAACGAAGGAAGTAGGTTACAGTACACTTGTTCGCCCACTGCTCGAATATTGCTCACCAGTGTGGGCTCCGCTCAAGACAGGGTTGACAGGAGAGAGAGAGAGAGAGAGAGAGCGAGAGAGCGAGAGAGAGAGAGAGAGAGAGAGAGAGAGAGAGAGAGAGAGAAGATCGAACGGAGAGCAACGCGCTTCGTTACAGGATCATTTAATAATCGCGAAAGCGTTACAAAGATGATAGGTAAACTGCAGTGGAAGACAGGTTTTGTTGTAGTTTCGAGAACATACCTTCACCGAGGAGTCAAGCCGTATATTGCTCCCTCCTACGTATATCTTGCGAAGAGACCACGAGGATAAAATGAGAGAGATTAGAGCCCACACATAGGCATACCGACAATCTTTCTTTCCACGAACAATACGAGACTGGAATAGAAGGGACAACCGATAGAGGTACTCAGGGTACCCACCGCCACACGCTGTCAGGTGGCTTGCGGAGCATGGATGTAGATGTAGATGCAACCAGGCTGTATCACCACAAGCGACTGTACCACCACACCATACCGTTGTATTAAATCGTGTCCTGCGCCAGACACCATCATTTGAGCATCCTGCACAGAACTACCTACCACCAGACACACACGTACCGCGAAGACAGATCGGAAGAAATCCACAGGCACCGTATTTAGTAGTCTCAGCACGAGGTCGGTCGGTCGTCCACAGCGGAGCGGCCGGCCAATGAACACGGGTCAACCGCCCGCCCCCCCCCACCGCACGCACACACGCTGGCCTGATGCCAGCATCTTCCACGGACAGCGGTCGCTCTCTGAACAGGTGTACATCGTGTACACAGGCAGGGCTGGTTTCCCTGGCACAAAGACGTCCGCTGACGGTACTGTTTCAGATCTGGCCGGCTTGCTGCTGTGGTTTCTGAACGAGTTGCGTGCGATCATCTCTGAACTCTCGGATCACAAGAACATTTAATTTCTGAACACTGTCGATAAGAAATGCTTCGTCAATCCCGAATTAATTCACCCATCTCGAAACCGATATCAGCTGCAACATACGATTTTACACAAAAAAGAAAAAACTACGTACTTGTGACACTTTTGTGCTGAAAC
The DNA here is from genome assembly GCF_021461395.2 of Schistocerca americana. Taxonomy (NCBI): domain Eukaryota; kingdom Metazoa; phylum Arthropoda; class Insecta; order Orthoptera; family Acrididae; genus Schistocerca; species Schistocerca americana. Next base: position 4,294,579 of record NW_025725481.1, on the reverse strand, counting down.
CGTCGAGAATCATACGATAAATTTCCGGAATGTCATGTATTTTCACGAAGTTTGCAAGAGTATACCATTTATGCGACTGTTCTCGATACCGACCACATAGCACTTTGCTACAGATCGCTTGCACAGTGTAATATCTAAAATAGAGAGTTGAAATTATATTTGTAGAAACCGTAACATAACAAAGGTCGTTATGTGGGACGCGCTGCAAACCACTGAGTAACTAGAAACTTACCTCATCTGTGAAGATCTTTACATGTAAACTCTAAACTAGAGTAAACTGGTAGTTCCACTCTTATTTTTTAACGAATACCTATGTCAGTGATTTAACAGATTCCAGATCATCTTTGCACTTTACGAAGTCGACTAAGGTTTTAACACTTGTGACTAGAGAACCAGCACATGTGTCTTCCACCAGTTTCTCACCATCTACATGCACACAACAAACATAGCTATGTTGTCTCAACCAAATGGCATTACAAGCAGTCAGCCGGTCAGTTTACAAATGGCAGGCATAATTATCCGGCGCAAACACTCGCTCATGTTGAATCTTGTCAAATTTACACGGAGAACATTCGCAACACGTGCGATCACGAAGGCTGGCCAACACAAAGTGGCGATGCTGACAAGGTTCACCGTGCGCAGGTCAGCATCGCGCGCGCTGGAGCTTGACTGCGCTCGCAGCCTACCACGTTGCTGACAGGGAAGCAGACTGCCTCCCGCCGCCGCAGTGTCTCAAAATGCTGGTCGCACTGATCTGCCGCAGAAGACAGGAGCGAGGGCTGTGTGGGCGCCCGCTGCTGCTGCCCACTACTCGGCCACTCGCGGGTGCTGAGGTCAAGGTGGTCAGACGACCACACGACTACCGGCAGGGCGCGCATCGCTGAAGGAGCTCCAGGTTCAGCACAGAATTTCTCGTTGTTTTAAGTGACCGATTGTTTGCTTACGATAATGTTGAACCAGTGACAACTTCGAAATTTTTCCGTAATTCGCTCCATCTATCTGGAGTAAAAAAGTCTCGCATTGGCAAGATTCTCTTAAAAAACTAAGAAGGCGCTAATAAACTCATTGTACGTTATAATTCGAAAGTGAATGATTGTAGGTCTCTTCTATAATTTACTGAATTTCCAACGAATCGTGAACAAGGGAAGATCGACCTAACCAGAACTTAGCATCTCGCAGGTGCGGAACACCGTACCATTCGCTTGTACGACGTGTGGTCAAAAAGTAACGGTAATATTTGGTTCGCTTGAAAAAACTGTTGTTAATCAACACAACCTTGTGCCCTTCAGATTACTCCCCTTCATGCGCCAGCCCTTTTACCTATCTTGGAAGCACTTCTGCAACCCGCTTTTCGTTATGCCGTTCAACTCCGACAACGATTTTGTTTCTACCTCATCAGTGGTGGCAAAACGTCGTTGAAGTCACGGGGTACAGGGGGGGGGGGGGGGGCGGGCATGCCCGGCGAAAACGTTGGCTGGGGCCACATAAATGATCTCTTTTTTGCCAAAAACATCACGTATTCCTTACTGACCGTACGACTCTTGATGCGCTATCTCATTGTAATCGAAGAACTCAGTGAGAAGAAACCTCACATCTGATCGCGATTGTCGAATTTTTTCGGTGTTTGTTCTCTCAGACAGTTTCCACTGATTTCTTCGATTACAACGGGGTAGTGCATCATGAGTCGTACGGTCAGTAAGGAATACGTGATGTTTTTGGCAAAAAACAGGACAGTTTAGCTCCTATATCCATCATTTGTTACCTGTTAATCTTTATTTAGAAGTTATGTATCGCTGACTTCATTCACCAATTTCTGAGCGACGTCTAAGTGACGTTGCTTTTGGCGGAAGTTCAACAATTTTGGAAAAACTTTCCTGCTAGACGTTTCAAGCCCAAAATATCCGGAAACAATAATACTTGGCATGAGCCGAACGATATGCCGACGTCGTCAGAAACCTCTCTGTTGGTAATTCGGCGGTTTTCCAGAACCGTTTTCTTTGCTTCTTCCATATGTCCAATATATGTGCTAGGTAGTGATGATGATGTTTGGTTTGTGGGGCGCTCAACTGCGTGGTTATCAGCGCCCGTACAATTTCCCAACCTTTGCTCAGTCCAATTTCGCACTTTACTGGATGATGATGAAATGATGAGAACAACACAAACACCCAGTCATCTCGAGGCAGGTGAAAATCCCTGACGCCGCCGGGAATCGAACCCGGGACCATGTGCTAGGTAGTGCAGGACGGTATTCGTCTTCAATGTCTCCTCCAAGCCCTTTGGGACGCTTATACCACCGTACACACTTTTCTAACTTATAGAAGATCCGCAGTCAACGTTTCGATTGCGGTGCTGCACGTTATTCCTCTTTTCAAGCAAAATTTAATTCAAATTCTTTGATACATCATCTTGAAAAGTAAAAATTCCCCAGCATTCTACAACACTTTTAACCTTTTCGATTGCCAAACAAAACATTCAGAACAGCTGAAAATACGGACATACGTAAGAAGCATGTGCAACAACAAGATGAAAGAGTTTGAAAACCGAATTCATAAAGCCGGCGAAATCAGAAAGTTCGTTATTTTTTTATCGAACCTCATAAAGAGGTCTAGTTCTTCGAAAGAAGAAGATACATTATCACAACTCTCTAAACATTCAGTGCTTAAGAATAAATATGGCCATGCGCTTGGAAAAAAGTACATATTTTGGCGCTGGTCGGACTAGTCATTAACTATTTATGTTAGCTCAGTTACGAGGCAGCAGATCTAGTACAGAGCGGTGGTTCGAAGGTTGTCTGATCCCTTCGCAGCATTTTTTTATATTTTGCAGATAGGCTGAAATAATTCTCAATACATCATATTTACGAGTATTAATATTTTGGTAACGGTATGAAAAGGCAGGGCAAAGGAAAATTAGGAATAGGAAATAAATTTCCGGAGAGGTATATGCAATTGGATACTTATATTATTTTATAGTTCATTTACACGTGCTGTGGTAATATTCGAAGTGAAAAGAGGGACGCAGTAATTGTCTCTGCATCTTGCACGTGTCGTACACGCCACATTCTTTCGACTTGGGCGACATGGTTGCCTTGAAGTTTCTATAGAGAAACGAACTTTGTTTGCAAACTGTGCGATGAATGTAAACAAAGTGATACCCATTATTTCGCCCAATTTTGATGAGGATAGTTGGTGATGTGGAATTTTGTCTTTGGATTTGTTAGAGTGCACAGAAGCAACTGAGGTCATAAGCGCCGGTGTTGTTGAAAAAAAAATTTACTGTGATGATGTCTTCTCGGTCTATGATTTCTTTTTCACTCTGGATTGGTCGATTTTAGTTCACTGGGACCATAGTGTTTGCGTTTAGCTGCTGAGCACTATTAAACGCCAGAATGAAACTAATGGAATACCAAGTCCTGTACATTTCATTTCAATTACAGTCCTTTCTCGGAAACTTATTTGCAGTATCAAATTTTCCTTTGTCTTTCCTTTTCATGCCTTCCATGAGAATATTAATAAACGTTATACATTGTGCATTATTTCGGTTGCTTTGCAGTGCCACTTGCGTAAACAAACACTGGAAAGGAAGACATAGTTTTCACACAGAGACTCGACCCTGCGACCCTCTGATCACCGTTGTGTATCCCTTCCGCTATGCCAATCGTTGCAGACGGCCCATGCATCCACCGACCTGCGCTAAAAATGCAATTTTTTTCTAAACGCTTGTCCACTGGGAGCTCCTCTTTTCTTCTTTCATTGTGAAGCACTGTATATACCATAAATTTGGACGGAATCTGTGATGAGTAGGGGGCGGTCCCCTGATAAGATTTTATTACCGTCAGATTGCGTCATCTGAAAAATTACAAATCCTTCGAACAAATAAACAACAAAAATTGAGATTTAGCAAACAGCGTAAAGAAGTGAAAACTTTTGTTACGCCTTCACTGTCGGTACGCTTTATTATTCCAAGAACCGTACGAAGAATTTCAAGAATGCATCCACTATCATATAAAACGATTTATTTTGGATTAATTAATTTAAACGCGGTCGTATAAGTACCGAAGACGAAGTGCGCTCCATCAGCAAACTGAGGTCACCACAGAATAAACCGCTGACAAATCCACGATACGGTAATGCAAGACAGTCGAATTAAAATTCCTGAGATTGCTGAGACTGTAGACGTCTGAACTGAGCGAGTGCATTGTATTCTGCACTGAGAGTTGACTACGAAGAAACTGTACGAGATGGGTGTCTCGATTGCTCACTGTTGACCAAAAGCACATCCGGCACAGCATTTCAACATAATGTCTGGCGATGTTTGATCAGAATCCGCTAGACTTTTTACGCCGACTTGTGACTATTGATCAAACCTGAAACGATCAGACCATTATACTCCAGAGTCGAAACAGCAGACAAAAGAATGGAAAAAGGCTGCTGAAAGTGCACCACAGAAGTAAAAGACCATTTGGTCAGTTGGTAAGGTGATGGCCATTGTTCTTTTGTGAATCCCAAGGAACAATCATTTTTCTGTTAAATTTATTATTTTAAGCGATTTTTAAAGAATTTAACAGCTATTATATAGTTAAAATAATTTTAAAATTAGGTATAATGAATGTATATGACGTTGGTAACACTGGTGAAAAACATTTGCTGACAAAAAACCGTCGATTCTGTTTTTATGTTAACAGATGATGTTTTGTTAACTGTCAACCGAACTTTACTTTCCCGTTTCATGTACATGTGCTCAGTACAATGTCTAATCGTGGTTGTAAAAACTCTGTCGACAGTTTGTTATATTCGTGTCGAATTTGTGATTTAAAAACACCAAAGACACGTTACAGACTCTGTGAAAATGTTTATCTATTATACTCTGGATCTAAACTTTGTGATCAAAACAAATCTTGGGTGGGGGGGGGGGGGGGCGGCGTGCGTGCGGTTTTGAAGATCTGAGAAAATGGTCCAAAAAGGAGAGAAAAGCCTTTAGATTTGTTCTTTCTATGATATCGAGGGAGCCAAGAAATCATTCCGATAACTGCTACTTTTGCAATGTTGATATTACTGGTCATAATTCGAAAAACAAGGTTATAAGCTACCCTAACCTTCCGTCCGCCATCCGACCAGTACGGCATTTTGTCGATTTGCCGGTTCCTGAACCACAAGATGATTTAAATTCTATTCCAACATAAGTATTTTCTGATGTACAATCTGATTTACATGAACCAGATGATGATTAATTCCACTGTAATACACAAAGTCTAGAGATTAACGATTTGGTTAGGGATCTGGGCTTAACGAAAGAAAAAGCTGAATTGTTGGGCTCTAGATTAAATAAAAGAACTTATTGGCAGATGGAACTAGCATATACATTTATAGAAAGAAAGAGCAGCAATTTCCCAAGTTTTTTTTGTTAACAAGAACGTGATTTAGTGTACTGCTCAGACATTCCCAGTCTAATGAATGAGTTTGGTATTTAATACAAAAAGGAAGACTGGAGGCTGTTTTATTACACAGTGGTACCATGTATACCTGTTTGACATTTTGTGCATATGAAAGAAAGCTACGAAAACCTAGAAATAGTGCTAAATAAAGTAGGCTATTCTGCTCGTGGTTGGATGATACGTGGCGAAGTAACATGCATGCCCCTTAGTCAGCAAGGTGGCTTTACCAAATTTACATGCTTCTTGTGTGAATGAGATAGTAGGGTTAGGGATCAACACTGGTGCCGAAAGAACTGGCCTGTGAGGGAGTCTGTAAAACCTGGTGAGACGGACATTCTACGCAAAAATCTTTTAGATCCATAGTTCTCCTTGCACCTTTATATATAAAGTTGGGCCTAATGAAACAGTTTGTAAGGGCTTTGCCTAAAGATGGACCATGTTTTAAGTATCTCTGCCAAAAGTTTCCACACCTTTCAGAAGCTAAACTGAAAGAAGAAGTCTTTGTCGGACCTGACATTAGAAAATTGATGTCTGATGTTAACTTTGAATCCACAATTACCTTAAATGAGAAAGAAGCATGGGTATCATTCAAGCAAGTCGTTACAAAGTTCTTAGGACATGAAAAGTTCCAGAATATGTTTCTATTATAGCTACAATGTTAAAGAGGTCTAAGACTTTAGGATGTTTAACGAGCCTGAAAATTCACTTTTTGAACAGTCACCTTGAATACTTCCCGGACAATATTGGAGATGTTAGTGAGGAGCAACGACAGCGTTTTCACCAGGACATTAAAGTGATGGGAGAACGCTACCAAGGCCGCTGGAACACCAACATGATGGGGCACTACTCTGTCACTTCACCGAGAAGTTAGGCAAGCGACTCATCGTAGAAGCTACACAAAAAGCTTCAAAGAAAAAATAGAAAGAAAATACAAATCAATTCCAGCTGACAAGTACAACATCTACTAACACTTATCATTGATTTAAGTAGCTTACTGTAAATATAAACCATGCTTATGTTGTAGCAAAGCGTTTCATTAATTTCTCCGTTTACAGTATAGCATACGGTTTTATACTACATAGTAAAAAGCATACTGCTCAAAAACTATGGCTCATACAAAAAACCTAAGGCTAGATTTGAAGTCAGCTCATAAAAAATCTCGTATAAACATCAGCTATCAGTTCTTTTTACTTTTTAAAAATGTTTCGTTGGCCTGTGTAACCTTTTACAACGTGCTGCCACTGAACAAAGATTTGCAGCTACAAGAATAATTTCCAATATTCGATGTTTTCTGATCTTCATTGACAGGATGGTTGTTATGTACTGGCTTAGTTGTGTACTTCAAAATGTACAAGAGACGTTGTGTAATAAATTTCGTCTCGCAAGATCGCTCAAGGCAAACAAACATAGCCTTCGACATTTTCTGTTCAACACTCTAGTAGACATTTGTGCCATCACCGAAACACGCTTAAAACAGAACGAATCGTTCGCACGCCGGGGCTATTCTGTCATTAGAGAGGATAGAGACGACGGCTACGACGATGCAGCGTTGTTGGTAAAACAAGACAGCCACTTTTCCGTTGTCAGTACGGGCACTCAGCATGGCCTATTGCAAACAGTGGGTATCCGTCTGCGGATCAACGACCTCCTCCTGAATTTGATCGCAGTACACAAAGCACCTCACTGCCTCGCTCGGAAAACGCCTCCTAGGAGACTAACGACCACCATGCACTGTGGAGCTGCAGAAATGCCAGCGCAATGGAAAAATGCTAGTGGATGTACTAGATTGGGAAAACCATACAGTACTAAATGACGGCGCATCCACACGAGAAGTCCGACCAAAAGAAGCTATGACGGCAGTGGATTTTAGCACAGCATCAACTGCACTGTGTACCAGAACAACATGGAAAGCAATAGCGGATACTTTAGGTGCGGATCCATTGCCAACTCAAATGATAACAAACGCACAATTTAGGGAGACTGTCATCCGCGCAGTCAGGCGGAAACTGAACACAAACAAAGTGAACTGGAACCTATTCGAAATACTACTGGAAGAAAAACTGGAATCTATAGCCTATACTGAGAAGCATGAAAGAGACTATGACGTCTTTGTGTCGCTTATCGATGAAGCAGCGGTAGTCTCAACACCTGAAAAGCGACATATGCTGACAACTACTCGCCCATCACCCTGATTGTGGGGATCAGAATGTGACTCAGTCCTCAAGGAACGCAAAGAGACATTAAGAAAATACAAAAGTATCTCTAAAGACACAAGCTTTCTTGCCCTTGAGAAAGCACAAGCTACAGCCCAGAAAATATTCATGCAGAAAAAGCAAAAAATCTTGACAATTTCTGCACTCAGTCGGCGAAGAAACTGCATTAACCTGGATCTGGAATGTAATACAGAACATTAAAACCGATCAGACAACAGACATCCGACTTTTAGAATCGATTTTGTGTATGATAGCTCTACCTGACTTAACACATAGGGGGCGAGGCGGAAAGAAGAGATGAAAAGTGTCTTTACACAACCCTTTTCGCTGGAGGAACTCCAGACTGCGCTCTCCCAAGGGAAGGGTACTGCTCCTGATACGGATCCGGATTATACTGACCACCCATGCTACGACACATCCCACACAAGGGGAAACTGCTGCTACTCAAATTTTGCAATTGTTTATGGACACAAAAGACCAAAATCCACTCGCTGAAAACACGTCGTGTCGTCGCCATCCACAAGTCGGGGAAAGGATATGATAAACGCGAGTGATATCGGCCTTTAACCATACTGCTGTGTTCTGCGAAGGTAATGGAGAGGATTAATACGGCGCTTAGAATGGTGGTGTAAAAGCAAGCTTTTACCGGAAAAGCTTTGATTTTGGAAAGGAAGAGAGACAACTGACACCCTTTCACTGTTGGTTATAGACATACAGCTAAATTTTTGTAGTATTATATGATACATGCAATCATAGATTTCATTAGAACATACAACAACGTGTTCTACTCAATCTTTGGGAAAAAAACTGAAGACTCCAGTTTTCAAAACAACAAGTGCGTAACGTTGTGTGCTTCCTGAGCAATACGAAGGCAATCATTCTGCAACGCGGAATTACTCTGGGATCCAAAAAATTAGCGGAGGACTCCCTGCAGGGATGAGTCTTGCCTCATCTTTTTATTCTGTCTCTGTACTGCAGACTTTCATGACCTCTTTGCCAGTGACTATAGCGTCCCCAGTGCCAAATTTTTATCATGTAGCCGTAAAATAATAATTTCTCTGTGTAGGTTTAGATTGCAAAGAAATAATTTATGACAGAATGATCTAAAGAGAAGCCCAGTTACACTCTTTTGTTAATTTTTTAGTCGACCTTACTTCCTCTTTTGTCTTGAATGTGTCTAGAGGGGCATCTTGCGTGTGCTGACGAATGTAAGCATATTTGTATGAGTTAAGCATATAATATACTGATTTAAATTTATTGTGCACTTTTAATTTGTAAGAGGTGATCCCGATTTCATGTCCGCCTTCCTTGAATTAACCTGCATTCAAGTAATTTACAGCTCAACAATCGCAGCGGCCGATGCAGCCAACGACGCCATTACGTGGCGATATTAACTTATGAAAATTTAACGGAAGCTGAAAACTCGCCCGCTATTAGCATAATATCAATTTTTCTCCACAGCCGCACGAAGTTGCAGAAATACTTAGCTTTAAGATTCTTATTTTCAGTAGCATAGCCGAGACCCAGAGCCAGGACTCTGACTACAATACAATGGTTAACGGAGGTAAGAAAATACTCTCGCGCGTGTGTGGGCCGCAATTGTAATTAATAACTAAAGATCTTTTGCTTTAACGTCAACTGACTAGCCGAGGAAATTTATATGAAAAGTTTATTACATTGTTCAACTTAAATATCATTTTTATTAAGGCCCACCACGTAAGTCGGCAACAATCAAAAAATAATAATAACAATAATAATATATACATTAAATTACGACGGCCGACGGACGCGAGATTGGCGCCCAACGTGGGGCCCGATTAATATGATTCTATTGTAATGAATGTAACTATGTATGTGTCTAATTGTTGTAAAATATTAATGCTTGTATGAATTCTTTTACATGTACAACAACAAAACCACACCCTGAGGAGATCTGGAGAGGAAAAAGTGTAGAAAAGAAAAAGGATTGCGAGAAAGAAAAATAAGTAAGGTAAGGCCTATTGTGCAAGCATCCTGTGTAGCTCTGTGCGGAATATCGAACCCATGTGCACATGAGATACCTTCGGTGTTTTGTGTATCTATGTGTTTATTTTTGAAGGGGATAATTATTCGATTTGTTTATTTATATGTTTATTTTTGGAGGGGATAATTAATCGTGTGTGTATCAGTGTTAAAGATTCGTCAGTGGCTTAAAGTGAATTTAGTATGGGTAAGATAGGACAACCTAAAGCATCCGTACCAGAAGAACAAAATTCTGTTAATATGGAAAGTGAGGATCATTTGCAATATGTAAACGAGTCCCAAGCCACCGCCTCGGATAACATAATTTCCGGAGCGGGGGGCGAGGATCTGTGGACGGTGAATGACGCTCCACAGCAGAATGGGAATAGAGTAACAACTCCACTGCCTGGGCAGGGGGGCCAATCGAGTGCTAGATTAAGCGGGGCACCAGTATGCTCACCGATTGCAGACCCATTTGCAGAATTTCTGCGCAGGTTAGAAGAAAGAGATAGGGAAAGAGACGAAAAACTGGCTCAGATGCTACGTGAGCAAGAGCAGCGCAATGAAGCAAAACTAGATAGGATCCAAAGCGAACTAGCCGAGATGCGGGACGCGTGCAAAGAAATACCCGATCTTGTGCAAAGCTTAGCCGGCGAAATGCAAAAATTACAGATATCGCAGGCTAGGCTTGAAGATAATGTCCAGACTTTAACCAACCGCGTGGATAATGTGGAGATAGATGCACGGAAAAGTATTGACGCATATTTGGAAGTGCAAGCTCAAAAAGTAGAAAAAGAATTAAATGAATGGCTAGAAGTAAAGGATCGCGAGATATCTGCAAAGATTGAAAGCGACGTAAAAACAGCTGTAGAACAAGCGACTGCGGCCGCGAGTGTAAATATTGACGCCAGCGCTGCCGCACTACATGCCGAATTAACACAGATTAAGTCCCGTGTGACTGCGGAGTTGCCAAATTGGCAACAGGAGGTCGCGCGGAGACTGTCTGCGTTGGAAAGCAATGTAAACAGTGGCGGACAGATCATGAATCCGACTCCGCGTACTGATTACTGTAATAACGCTGACGGTAGCCAGGGTGCGAGTGCGCAACCGCAACCTAATGCGAATTATGAGCACGAGCAACACGCGATACCGTGCAGCGCACATCACGAAGTGATGAATGTCCCAGAATGTAGCAATCAGACATGCAAAAAAGAGGACAATGTAATAAAACACAGGACATTCCAACCCTTCAATAGCGAAAAACGAAATGTCCACCCTGTTGTATTTATTAAGAGCTTCAGGAATGTGTTTCCCAGGACATGGACGGAAAGACAAAGAATACAGTTCGTGGTCTCCTTTATTCAAGGTGACGCGGCACTGTGGGCCACCGACGTGTCCGAAAAATGTCTAACGATGCAACAGTTTGAAGGTGCATTCTTGCAAAAATTCTGGTCCGATAGCGTCCAAGCAAGACTACGAAAGGAGTTGTACAGTCCAGAAATGTACAATCCTAAGATGGGAACGTTACGCAAATATTTCGAAAAGTATATAAACAAAACCAGGTACTGGGACGAGCCAATGTCCGATCGTGACATAATCAGATTAATAAAAATGAAGTTGCCCAGTGAAATTAAAAGATATTTCATCAATGTGCCGGAATACGATATAGAACAATTCATGGAAATAGTGGATTCTGTTGACCTATTGATCGAAGATATGAAAACCGAAAACAAGTGGAACCATGCAGGCTATAATCAACACAAAGCCGATTACAATAGCAGCCACAGTAACGGTAGTAACTTAGTACCAAATGGTAACGGGAATAGGCAAGAGCACCGGCAACAGAATCAAGGCACAAACAATGGCAATGGTTATAACGGCAACGGTTATAATCGTGAAAACCGAAAGAGACATCATGATGGACGCATGAGTAATGGATATAATGGTAACGGCAATCCGCAATGGCGGAACAACCGAAACCAGTGGCGTGGTTGTAACGAACCGACACCACAGTGGCAACAAAACACAGCGCCACAATGGAACGCCAACCCAGGTCCATCACAGAACAGGTCAGGGAGTTACAACCGACCACCACAAAACCAGAGCCATACACAATATCAAAATACACCATCGGGGAGGCAGGGCGGCCAACCCAACAGTAGCAACAACAACAACCAGAACCACAATGTGAGGTTAGTGGAAGTGACAGACAACTGTCAACCCACTAATGCTCATCCGTTAAACTAAAGACAGCCACAATACGCTCTCCGTTGTTGGCTGCAGGATGGTGTAGTGAGGGCACATTCACAGATGACAGCCATAAACTTTGTATGCTGAGATACAATGAAGGAACAAAAATAGAAAAGGAACTTGTAGACATACCGCAGAAATGTAACTGAACCGACAAAAGTGTTGTGCAGGCTATATTGCAAGCAGATATGTACGGAGCACCAATACACATAATAGTCGATACCGGTGCGTCAACCAATGTCATGAGCGCAAATTTTTACAAGTACTTGAGTCAAAATAATAGAATACCAGTATTGCCAGTGAAGAATTGTCGTGTTACAGGTGCAATAGGTGCACAATCTCATATCATAAAGCACCAGGTGCAGGTCGAGTTTACGGTAGGAAATGAAGCAATGAAAAGCTCGTTCCTAGTAGTTAAGGGATTAGGTGTTGCTTGCATCCTGGGGATGGAATTTTTACGCCAGAGGGACGCAAAAATCGACCTCTTGTGCGGGGAAGTAAGCCTTATGAATGAGGATAGACGTGTAATTTTGCCGTTGTTGAGGACACGGGAAGTGCACGGTAAATATTGCCGGAGCTTTCAAACGAGATTCGAAGGAATACAGGTAATGAATTTATATTCTGACTTAAGTACAAGACAAGCATATTATAAAGAGTTTATTACTGAAGACAAAGAGGAAAAAAGGAAACTGATAGCCATGAAAGTTAGGGAGTCAGAACATTTGACTGAAGCACAACAAAACGAATTGACTCAGCTACTTACAGATTATGAGAATGTGTTTTCGGAAAAACCCGGTGTTATCGAGGGCTACACCTATAACATCGAAGTGGTACCTCACGATACTTTCTGTCACGCAAACTACATCATCCTGTGGTCGAATAAGGAGGCAATTACGAAGTAAACAAGAAAAATACTTACAAAGACTTAAAGAAGTTTGCTCAGTAGAGCAACGTTTACCTTTGTGTGTAGTAGGTTAAGTTTATAGTGTATTTTTTCTGTGTGTAAATGTTCCGATTTTAGTGTAATATTTAAAGACAATGAGGCACACAAGATTAGTGCGATTCAATTTTGTAGATGTTAAGGAATAATAGTATTTTTAAGCAATTGCATTTTGAAGAAAAAAAATGAACGTAGGTTTAAGAATATGTTAAAAAATTTCATGTTGAAAAATGCTTTAAAAATATTTTTAAAAAAAATTTTCAATAGCATGTAATGATGACAGAATTTTTCCATTAGAGTGTCATGAATATTTTCGAGCTGTAGTAGTAATGAAACTTATGAAAATTTAATATTATAATGTATATGTTGTTCCATGTATTTATGTCTATACCGATCTTGAAATATGCTCAATCATAATTTACTAAACAACATGAGTGCAGGGTGTACATCACCCAAGGTACCTCATGTGTTATGGACAAGGTACAAAGCAAATCAGTAAACGCGACTACCGCTATGCACTGTTAAAATATATTGCCATCTGCTAAGGCAGAGATTTGCACGAATTTGTAGTGCAAACAAAAGTCACAAATCTAACATTAATCTAGGAACTTGCACGCTAGGCCTAGATTATAAAATGTCTACAATAATGCGAGAGGCAAAGTTTTGTAAAGTCGAGCCTGGCTCTGGAGAGCAAGTACGCAATGAGTGGGCAGACATGACATGGGGACTTACCTCAGATGAGACGGAAATACAATTGTATAGTCAAAAAATCTGAAGGCAAGTACGACTCTAAGTGGAAAATAAAAAGAGATAATTAGTGCGAGAGACTGGTAAAATCCAGCACTAGCCAAAATCCAGTTCAGACTGAATGAAATACATTAGTGTTTGTGAACTAATCGAAACAGTTACTTTAAGCAGTGTGAAAAACTGTGAAGGTGAAACTGTGATATGGACAGTGAAGTGCTAGTATTGAACGTTCAACAGCGGTGAGGACGCCAAACGCCAATATTACGCACGAAAAACTGTGAATTTACTATAAATGTGAACTATTAACGTGAAGTGAACCCACAGTCAATGTTTTTGGGACAGACTGTAGTTTCAGTGAGCACAATAATGCGAAATTGGAATACGATGCGTGGACTGTTGCAAAACAGCGACCGCAGAAACGGCGAATGTTTGTGCTAAGCTCGTATTGGGACACTCACCAGTGCCTGCGAGTGCGGCGAGAACATAAATAATTTTATCAAGACAAAAACTGACGTGTAATGGAAACAGTATTGCATCAAAACTGCATTCATGGGAGAAGGTCCATGTCATGTTTTCTGCAAGACAGTGCTAGCTTGACACTCGGAAACTGGCGAAAACTTAACAACAACTGCCGCACTAATAAATGCTCCTTTCCCACTAGCGTAACCATCTGCAGCGGGAAACAAATATTACGTTGGTTGTGTGTGTGTTTCATGTACTACGTCGGAGATGCGTAGCAGAGCTGACTCCTGCCAAGAAGAGCGGGGGGCGGATATCATCCCACTCCGCCACGCCCGGCCGAGACAGAAGCGCATCGCCAACGGTGCAGCCGATCAGCTGATTCTGACGTTCCGCGACGGCGAGACACACGCTGGCGTCGAGCGGGCGTTGACCTCTCCGCAGCCGCCGCGAACGCCGAGCACCGAACACACCAACCGACGCCGTCGCGAGCCAAACGTCGCGGCGTAGATCATCAACGACACCGCAATCAATTGTTTTAATGACCTCATTTTTTGCATAGTGCAACAAAAATATTTGTATGCACATCCTGTACTCCAATGACATTCCAGAAACAATTAAGTGAAAGTGACCAAAGCAGTTAGTCTGTCGCTCCGCCGAGGTTTTCCCCAGGTTTCCCTACGGCCGCGCCAAATGGGGAGCGAACAGTTGACACCCCTGGGACTTAAAAATATTCCGGACTAACTCGTGGTTGTATACCTTGAACTTCATCTGTATTGCACTTTGTGTGCAACGCACCTTAGTAATTACAACATACGATGTGACATATGTAAACTGTGAAAGAAAAATCTGCGTGTGGACACTGTGGACATGAAAGTGGAAATATTTATGTCAAAAACACGAACATTTTTTATGACATAAACATTTCGGGGGGCAATATAGCGTCCCCAGTGCCAAATTTTTATCATATAGCCGTAAAATAATAATTTCTCTGTGTAGGTTTAGATTGCAAAGAAATAATTTATGACAGAATGATCTAAAGAGAAGCCCAGTTACACTCTTTTGTTAATTTTTTAGTCGACCTTACTTCCTCTTTTGTCTTGAATGTGTCTAGAGGGGCATCTTGCGTGTGCTGACGAATGTAAGCATATTTGTATGAGTTAAGCATATAATATACTGATTTAAATTTATTGTGCACTTTTAATTTGTAAGAGGTGATCCCGATTTCATGTCCGCCTTCCTTGAATTAACCTGCATTCAAGTAATTTACAGCTCAACAATCGCAGCGGCCGATGCAGCCAACGACGCCATTACGTGGCGATATTAACTTATGAAAATTTAACGGAAGCTGAAAACTCGCCCGCTATTAGCATAATATCAATTTTTCTCCACAGCCGCACGAAGTTGCAGAAATACTTAGCTTTAAGATTCTTATTTTCAGTAGCATAGCCGAGACCCAGAGCCAGGACTCTGACTACAATACAATGGTTAACGGAGGTAAGAAAATACTCTCGCGCGTGTGTGGGCCGCAATTGTAATTAATAACTAAAGATCTTTTGCTTTAACGTCAACTGACTAGCCGAGGAAATTTATATGAAAAGTTTATTACATTGTTCAACTTAAATATCATTTTTATTAAGGCCCACCACGTAAGTCGGCAACAATCAAAAAATAATAATAACAATAATAATATATACATTAAATTACGACGGCCGACGGACGCGAGATTGGCGCCCAACGTGGGGCCCGATTAATATGATTCTATTGTAATGAATGTAACTATGTATGTGTCTAATTGTTGTAAAATATTAATGCTTGTATGAATTCTTTTACATGTACAACAACAAAACCACACCCTGAGGAGATCTGGAGAGGAAAAAGTGTAGAAAAGAAAAAGGATTGCGAGAAAGAAAAATAAGTAAGGTAAGGCCTATTGTGCAAGCATCCTGTGTAGCTCTGTGCGGAATATCGAACCCATGTGCACATGAGATACCTTCGGTGTTTTGTGTATCTATGTGTTTATTTTTGAAGGGGATAATTATTCGATTTGTTTATTTATATGTTTATTTTTGGAGGGGATAATTAATCGTGTGTGTATCAGTGTTAAAGATTCGTCAGTGGCTTAAAGTGAATTTAGTATGGGTAAGATAGGACAACCTAAAGCATCCGTACCAGAAGAACAAAATTCTGTTAATATGGAAAGTGAGGATCATTTGCAATATGTAAACGAGTCCCAAGCCACCGCCTCGGATAACATAATTTCCGGAGCGGGGGGCGAGGATCTGTGGACGGTGAATGACGCTCCACAGCAGAATGGGAATAGAGTAACAACTCCACTGCCTGGGCAGGGGGGCCAATCGAGTGCTAGATTAAGCGGGGCACCAGTATGCTCACCGATTGCAGACCCATTTGCAGAATTTCTGCGCAGGTTAGAAGAAAGAGATAGGGAAAGAGACGAAAAACTGGCTCAGATGCTACGTGAGCAAGAGCAGCGCAATGAAGCAAAACTAGATAGGATCCAAAGCGAACTAGCCGAGATGCGGGACGCGTGCAAAGAAATACCCGATCTTGTGCAAAGCTTAGCCGGCGAAATGCAAAAATTACAGATATCGCAGGCTAGGCTTGAAGATAATGTCCAGACTTTAACCAACCGCGTGGATAATGTGGAGATAGATGCACGGAAAAGTATTGACGCATATTTGGAAGTGCAAGCTCAAAAAGTAGAAAAAGAATTAAATGAATGGCTAGAAGTAAAGGATCGCGAGATATCTGCAAAGATTGAAAGCGACGTAAAAACAGCTGTAGAACAAGCGACTGCGGCCGCGAGTGTAAATATTGACGCCAGCGCTGCCGCACTACATGCCGAATTAACACAGATTAAGTCCCGTGTGACTGCGGAGTTGCCAAATTGGCAACAGGAGGTCGCGCGGAGACTGTCTGCGTTGGAAAGCAATGTAAACAGTGGCGGACAGATCATGAATCCGACTCCGCGTACTGATTACTGTAATAACGCTGACGGTAGCCAGGGTGCGAGTGCGCAACCGCAACCTAATGCGAATTATGAGCACGAGCAACACGCGATACCGTGCAGCGCACATCACGAAGTGATGAATGTCCCAGAATGTAGCAATCAGACATGCAAAAAAGAGGACAATGTAATAAAACACAGGACATTCCAACCCTTCAATAGCGAAAAACGAAATGTCCACCCTGTTGTATTTATTAAGAGCTTCAGGAATGTGTTTCCCAGGACATGGACGGAAAGACAAAGAATACAGTTCGTGGTCTCCTTTATTCAAGGTGACGCGGCACTGTGGGCCACCGACGTGTCCGAAAAATGTCTAACGATGCAACAGTTTGAAGGTGCATTCTTGCAAAAATTCTGGTCCGATAGCGTCCAAGCAAGACTACGAAAGGAGTTGTACAGTCCAGAAATGTACAATCCTAAGATGGGAACGTTACGCAAATATTTCGAAAAGTATATAAACAAAACCAGGTACTGGGACGAGCCAATGTCCGATCGTGACATAATCAGATTAATAAAAATGAAGTTGCCCAGTGAAATTAAAAGATATTTCATCAATGTGCCGGAATACGATATAGAACAATTCATGGAAATAGTGGATTCTGTTGACCTATTGATCGAAGATATGAAAACCGAAAACAAGTGGAACCATGCAGGCTATAATCAACACAAAGCCGATTACAATAGCAGCCACAGTAACGGTAGTAACTTAGTACCAAATGGTAACGGGAATAGGCAAGAGCACCGGCAACAGAATCAAGGCACAAACAATGGCAATGGTTATAACGGCAACGGTTATAATCGTGAAAACCGAAAGAGACATCATGATGGACGCATGAGTAATGGATATAATGGTAACGGCAATCCGCAATGGCGGAACAACCGAAACCAGTGGCGTGGTTGTAACGAACCGACACCACAGTGGCAACAAAACACAGCGCCACAATGGAACGCCAACCCAGGTCCATCACAGAACAGGTCAGGGAGTTACAACCGACCACCACAAAACCAGAGCCATACACAATATCAAAATACACCATCGGGGAGGCAGGGCGGCCAACCCAACAGTAGCAACAACAACAACCAGAACCACAATGTGAGGTTAGTGGAAGTGACAGACAACTGTCAACCCACTAATGCTCATCCGTTAAACTAAAGACAGCCACAATACGCTCTCCGTTGTTGGCTGCAGGATGGTGTAGTGAGGGCACATTCACAGATGACAGCCATAAACTTTGTATGCTGAGATACAATGAAGGAACAAAAATAGAAAAGGAACTTGTAGACATACCGCAGAAATGTAACTGAACCGACAAAAGTGTTGTGCAGGCTATATTGCAAGCAGATATGTACGGAGCACCAATACACATAATAGTCGATACCGGTGCGTCAACCAATGTCATGAGCGCAAATTTTTACAAGTACTTGAGTCAAAATAATAGAATACCAGTATTGCCAGTGAAGAATTGTCGTGTTACAGGTGCAATAGGTGCACAATCTCATATCATAAAGCACCAGGTGCAGGTCGAGTTTACGGTAGGAAATGAAGCAATGAAAAGCTCGTTCCTAGTAGTTAAGGGATTAGGTGTTGCTTGCATCCTGGGGATGGAATTTTTACGCCAGAGGGACGCAAAAATCGACCTCTTGTGCGGGGAAGTAAGCCTTATGAATGAGGATAGACGTGTAATTTTGCCGTTGTTGAGGACACGGGAAGTGCACGGTAAATATTGCCGGAGCTTTCAAACGAGATTCGAAGGAATACAGGTAATGAATTTATATTCTGACTTAAGTACAAGACAAGCATATTATAAAGAGTTTATTACTGAAGACAAAGAGGAAAAAAGGAAACTGATAGCCATGAAAGTTAGGGAGTCAGAACATTTGACTGAAGCACAACAAAACGAATTGACTCAGCTACTTACAGATTATGAGAATGTGTTTTCGGAAAAACCCGGTGTTATCGAGGGCTACACCTATAACATCGAAGTGGTACCTCACGATACTTTCTGTCACGCAAACTACATCATCCTGTGGTCGAATAAGGAGGCAATTACGAAGTAAACAAGAAAAATACTTACAAAGACTTAAAGAAGTTTGCTCAGTAGAGCAACGTTTACCTTTGTGTGTAGTAGGTTAAGTTTATAGTGTATTTTTTCTGTGTGTAAATGTTCCGATTTTAGTGTAATATTTAAAGACAATGAGGCACACAAGATTAGTGCGATTCAATTTTGTAGATGTTAAGGAATAATAGTATTTTTAAGCAATTGCATTTTGAAGAAAAAAAATGAACGTAGGTTTAAGAATATGTTAAAAAATTTCATGTTGAAAAATGCTTTAAAAATATTTTTAAAAAAAATTTTCAATAGCATGTAATGATGACAGAATTTTTCCATTAGAGTGTCATGAATATTTTCGAGCTGTAGTAGTAATGAAACTTATGAAAATTTAATATTATAATGTATATGTTGTTCCATGTATTTATGTCTATACCGATCTTGAAATATGCTCAATCATAATTTACTAAACAACATGAGTGCAGGGTGTACATCACCCAAGGTACCTCATGTGTTATGGACAAGGTACAAAGCAAATCAGTAAACGCGACTACCGCTATGCACTGTTAAAATATATTGCCATCTGCTAAGGCAGAGATTTGCACGAATTTGTAGTGCAAACAAAAGTCACAAATCTAACATTAATCTAGGAACTTGCACGCTAGGCCTAGATTATAAAATGTCTACAATAATGCGAGAGGCAAAGTTTTGTAAAGTCGAGCCTGGCTCTGGAGAGCAAGTACGCAATGAGTGGGCAGACATGACATGGGGACTTACCTCAGATGAGACGGAAATACAATTGTATAGTCAAAAAATCTGAAGGCAAGTACGACTCTAAGTGGAAAATAAAAAGAGATAATTAGTGCGAGAGACTGGTAAAATCCAGCACTAGCCAAAATCCAGTTCAGACTGAATGAAATACATTAGTGTTTGTGAACTAATCGAAACAGTTACTTTAAGCAGTGTGAAAAACTGTGAAGGTGAAACTGTGATATGGACAGTGAAGTGCTAGTATTGAACGTTCAACAGCGGTGAGGACGCCAAACGCCAATATTACGCACGAAAAACTGTGAATTTACTATAAATGTGAACTATTAACGTGAAGTGAACCCACAGTCAATATTTTTGGGACAGACTGTAGTTTCAGTGAGCACAATAATGCGAAATTGGAATACGATGCGTGGACTGTTGCAAAACAGCGACCGCAGAAACGGCGAATGTTTGTGCTAAGCTCGTATTGGGACACTCACCAGTGCCTGCGAGTGCGGCGAGAACATAAATAATTTTATCAAGACAAAAACTGACGTGTAATGGAAACAGTATTGCATCAAAACTGCATTCATGGGAGAAGGTCCATGTCATGTTTTCTGCAAGACAGTGCTAGCTTGACACTCGGAAACTGGCGAAAACTTAACAACAACTGCCGCACTAATAAATGCTCCTTTCCCACTAGCGTAACCATCTGCAGCGGGAAACAAATATTACGTTGGTTGTGTGTGTGTTTCATGTACTACGTCGGAGATGCGTAGCAGAGCTGACTCCTGCCAAGAAGAGCGGGGGGCGGATATCATCCCACTCCGCCACGCCCGGCCGAGACAGAAGCGCATCGCCAACGGTGCAGCCGATCAGCTGATTCTGACGTTCCGCGACGGCGAGACACACGCTGGCGTCGAGCGGGCGTTGACCTCTCCGCAGCCGCCGCGAACGCCGAGCACCGAACACACCAACCGACGCCGTCGCGAGCCAAACGTCGCGGCGTAGATCATCAACGACACCGCAATCAATTGTTTTAATGACCTCATTTTTTGCATAGTGCAACAAAAATATTTGTATGCACATCCTGTACTCCAATGACATTCCAGAAACAATTAAGTGAAAGTGACCAAAGCAGTTAGTCTGTCGCTCCGCCGAGGTTTTCCCCAGGTTTCCCTACGGCCGCGCCAAATGGGGAGCGAACAGTTGACACCCCTGGGACTTAAAAATATTCCGGACTAACTCGTGGTTGTATACCTTGAACTTCATCTGTATTGCACTTTGTGTGCAACGCACCTTAGTAATTACAACATACGATGTGACATATGTAAACTGTGAAAGAAAAATCTGCGTGTGGACACTGTGGACATGAAAGTGGAAATATTTATGTCAAAAACACGAACATTTTTTATGACATAAACATTTCGGGGGGCAATATAGCGTCCCCAGTGCCAAATTTTTATCATATAGCCGTAAAATAATAATTTCTCTGTGTAGGTTTAGATTGCAAAGAAATAATTTATGACAGAATGATCTAAAGAGAAGCCCAGTTACACTCTTTTGTTAATTTTTTAGTCGACCTTACTTCCTCTTTTGTCTTGAATGTGTCTAGAGGGGCATCTTGCGTGTGCTGACGAATGTAAGCATATTTGTATGAGTTAAGCATATAATATACTGATTTAAATTTATTGTGCACTTTTAATTTGTAAGAGGTGATCCCGATTTCATGTCCGCCTTCCTTGAATTAACCTGCATTCAAGTAATTTACAGCTCAACAATCGCAGCGGCCGATGCAGCCAACGACGCCATTACGTGGCGATATTAACTTATGAAAATTTAACGGAAGCTGAAAACTCGCCCGCTATTAGCATAATATCAATTTTTCTCCACAGCCGCACGAAGTTGCAGAAATACTTAGCTTTAAGATTCTTATTTTCAGTAGCATAGCCGAGACCCAGAGCCAGGACTCTGACTACAATACAATGGTTAACGGAGGTAAGAAAATACTCTCGCGCGTGTGTGGGCCGCAATTGTAATTAATAACTAAAGATCTTTTGCTTTAACGTCAACTGACTAGCCGAGGAAATTTATATGAAAAGTTTATTACATTGCTCAACTTAAATATCATTTTTATTAAGGCCCACCACGTAAGTCGGCAACAATCAAAAAATAATAATAACAATAATAATATATACATTAAATTACGACGGCCGACGGACGCGAGATGACGTACAATATTACAGTACGCAGATGACGTATGCATATATTCTGAAGCCAGTATTCTTTAGTCCTGACATCTGAAAATGCACGCCGTGATAGTACGTCGCCATAATGAAGTGTAGGAAGTGGCTTCGGAATGTGATACCTCCTCTCTTTCGATTTTTACTCGACATAGGATTCCCCTTTCCCTAATGATGCAACAGCGACGAAACACTTTTCCAGTAGCGAAAACAACTAAAAATCTTGGGATGTTTGTTGTTGATAAGTTTACAGAATAGGTCCAAGTCTAATGAAGGCGCTGCTAGTGCTTATTGGCTACCCCAAAGCAAACAACACAGCCAACACAAGCTGGGTCCACACTATACGATTATGGCAGCCGGGCTGATTGCTATTTTGGAAGCCCTACTATTCACACAGACGAAGACAGCAAACATAGCCTGCATCCCTGATTTGAAATGATCATTATAGTTGCAGCAACCCCACAGTTGCAGACGCTGTGTTTCGAGTGCAGTGGAACTGTCGCAACATCGTTATGGTACCGATGAAAGGCCACTATTGGATACCTGGAATTAAACAAGCCGGCAGTGGTGGTCTAGCGGTTCTGGCGCTGCAGTCCGGAACCGCGGGACTGCTACGGTCGCAGGTTCGAATCCTGCCTCGGGCATGGGTGTGTGTGATGTCCTTAGGTTAGTTAGGGTTAAGTAGTTCTAAGTTCTAGGGGACTTATGACCTAAGATGTTGAGTCCCATAGTGCTCAGAGCTATTTGAACCATTTAAAAAAAAAAAAAAAAAAAAAAATTAAACAAGTAAACGGCCGTGCAAAGCAAGTATCTCTACATGCAGCTAATGGAGCTAATATACACTCCTGGAAATTGAAATAAGAACACCGTGAATTCATTGTCCCAGGAAGGGGAAACTTTATTGACACATTCCTTGGGTCAGATACATCACATGATCACACTGACAGACCCACAGGCACATAGACACAGGCAACAGAGCATGCACAATGTCGGCACTAGTACAGTGTATATCCACCTTTCGCAGCAATGCAGGCTGCTATTCTCCCATGGAGACGATCGTAGGGATGCTGGATGTAGTCCTGTGGAACGACTTGCCATGCCATTTCCACCTGGCGCCTCAGTTGGACCAGCGTTCGTGCTGGACGTGCAGACCGCGTGAGACGACGCTTCATCCAGTCCCAAACATGCTCAATGGGGGACAGATCCGGAGATCTTGCTGGCCAGGGTAGTTGACTTACACCTTCTAGAGCACGTTGGGTGGCACGGGATACATGCGGACGTGCATTGTCCTGTTGGAACAGCAAGTTCCCTTGCCGGTCTAGGAATGGTAGAACGATGGGTTCGATGACGGTTTGGATGTACCGTGCACTATTCAGTGTCCCCTCGACGATCACCAGTGGAGTACGGCCAGTGTAGGAGATCGCTCCCCACACCATGACGCCGGGTGTTGGACCTGTGTGCCTCGGTCGAATGCAGTCCTGATTGTGGCGCTCACCTGCACGGCGCCAAACACGCATACGACCATCATTGGCACCAAGGCAGAAGCGACTCTCATCGCTGAAGACGACACGTCTCCATTCGTCCCTCCATTCACGCCTGTCGCGACACCACTGGAGGCGGGCTGCACGATGTTGGGGCGTGAGCGGAAGACGGCCTAACGGTGTGCGGGACCGTAGCCCAGATTCATGGAGACGGTTGCGAATGGTCCTCGCCGAAACCCCAGGAGCAACAGTGTCCCTAATTTGCTGGGAAGTGGCACTGCGGTTCCCTACGGCACTGCGTAGGATCCTACGGTCTTGGCGTGCATCTGTGCGTCGCTGCGGTCCGGTCCCAGGTCGACGGGCACGTGCACCTTCCGCCGACCACTGGCGACAACATCGATGTACTGTGGAGACCTCACGCCCCACGTGTTGAGCAATTCGGCGGTACGTCCACCCGGCCTCCCGCATGCCCACTATACGCCCTCGCTCGAAGTCCGTCAACTGCACATACGGTTCACGTCCACGCTGTCGCGGCATGCTACCAGTGTTAATGACTGCGATGGAGCTCCGTATGCCACGGCAAACTGGCTGACACTGACGGCGGCGGTGCACAAATGCTGCGCAGCTAGCGCCATTCGACGGCCAACACCGCGGTTCCTGGTGTGTCAGCTGTGCCGTGCGTGTGATCATTGCTTGTACAGCCCTCTCGCAGTGTCCGGAGCAAGTATGGTGGGTCTGACACACCGGTGTCAATGTGTTCTTTTTTCCATTTCGAGGAGCGTATATATATATATATATATATATAGTGTGTGTGTGTGAGACCTGTCAAAGACATGATATCCATGCTCACGAAGCGGTTGTCTTTATACTGGTAAGAGTAATGGTCGCAGACATAAAAAATCAAAGGCGATCATTACACGTTAGTTCATCCGACATTTCCGAGAGTTCCATGGTATCATAAAAAACAAACACCAATGAACTTCACAAAAATTACAGTACGGCTGAAATTCAACCATTAGAAGTTCAACAAACACGTGTATAGACTCGACATAAGCGTCATCCAACCACATATTTCTACGAAGTCCTCGGAACCCGTATCACATCAACGCCCTTACAAGTAATCTTCGGGCTCTTTGTCGTGTGTTCTCAAGCAGCCTCCGACGCTTGTTAACATCGAACGCTGTAGCAACATATAAGCTACCGTACGAATTCGACAACAGTGCCAACATCAGGACACAGCTCCCAGTTCCTAATTAATGTTTAATGTACTTAGAATGCCAGAGGAAGACCAAAGCTCAATTGACTGTAACTGCTACTCTGCATGATGTGGAATGCTCAGTCTCTAAATTTATGTCGCTCTGTACTTTCCACGTGTACTTTCCTGTGCACTGGTGTATCTATGTGTGTGGCTGTAATACACAACTCTAGTTCTTGTGAACTGTTCTGCTGTTCTGTGTAGATGGAACTTACAGACCTGTACAAGCATTCGATTCTCTATCCGAAGCATTTGAAACAATTGTCAGAGAACATACAAAGAACATTTTATTGTTAATTTAGATGTATAGTCATTAATGGGGACTGACCTGGGAATATCCCAAGTGTGCACCAACGGCGAGATATTTCTTGTGTTACCAGTAGAATTTTTATGGTATACTGGCACTGTGTATCTTTTGTTCAATTTTCGTCCTGTTCACTCGTTCTCGTGTACTCTGATTGTAAATCTTGTTTTATGTCGAATCCGAACTTTCTTAATCCTATGTTACATCGTACCAGGACACTAATTCAAATAATGTCTTGCATGAACTGTCGAAACCAACTGTAATAACATTTTTTGTGTTTGGTTGGCTGTACGTGCACGTGTCTAAAGCCAAGAAACTAAAAAAAAAATAAAGTTACGCATCTTATACTTCCTCCTGCATTCATACACTTGCTGCTGGGACACGCAAGGATCAGGTAATGTGCCATCATTCGGCAATCCACTTCCACAGGCCTAACACTTCCACTGCTCTGATGGTCATTCCTGAACGAAGGATAGCACCCGCCAAATGCCAAATCAAACGTTTAGGAATTTTATTTAACTTTGAAGGATTTCATTTCAGTCAGCTTCGTACAACATGACCTTTACAAAAGATCTTGGGAAAATTTGTGGTGTAATTCAGGTATAAGGGTGGCACACAGTGCGAGAGTAGCCTCACCACAGTGTGTCTGGAAACCCAACAGCGACCAGCTGAGTCCCACCTATCAATCTCTATCCAGTTGCGTCAAACGCACCTACTACAAGCCGATACACATTCCTATAAATGAAGACTGTGTCTTCCAGGAAACAGTGAGGACACCTTTTACATTAAAGACCGTGGAACACGAATATTGTACTTAAGGAACAGAAAAACAGTTTCAAATTACGACACTTGAATATATCGTAAAAGCAGCTGGTACGAGGACTGGCGATACCAGTACTAAGACATGACTGTACCAAATAATTTACGGGTTTGCTGCCGGGCGACCTCGTCGAACACCGCCGATATTTCGACAGGAGCACACCCCGTCATTCTCAAGGCACAAATGCAAGGAAGGAAAGATGTACAAGCAAATTTAATACCTCGGTTCATAGAGGAGAAACAACGAAGACACCACACACAGAACAAGTGTCAACACAACCAAAGATAACCAACATCAGAAATATCGATGGTTACTATTAATCAACAGGTGAGGTAGCATTAATTCAGTCCCTCTGTTTTTTGATGAGAGACAGAGCCAGATTCCAAACAGCCTTTAAACAAAATCCACCTTCTCTGTTAATAAGGTTGCTTGATAGTCTGATTTCAACAGCTTCCTTAATAACACTATCCCAATAGCTTGACGTGCAAGCCAGAATCTCCGTGTTGTTGTGTTCCATAGCATGATCGGTGTCAAGGCAATGTTCTGCAATAGCGAATTTGCTCGGCTGTTGTAAGCGTGTCTTTCCTTAATCTTTCTTCTAAGACAAGTCGTAGGGTCAGTAATGCCTCACGTGTTCCAACATTTCTACGCAATACAAACTGATCTTCCCCGAGGTCGCCTTCTACCAGTTTTCCCATTCGTCTGTAAGGAATTCGCGTTACTATTTTGCAGCTGAGACTTATTACAATGATAGTTCGGTAATTTTCACATCTTTCAACACCCACTTTCTTTGGGATTGGAATTACTGTATTCTTCTTGAAGTCTGAGGGAATTTCACCTGTCCTATACATCTTGATCACCAGATGGTGGAGTTTTGTCAGGACTGGCTCTCCCAAGGCTGTCAGTAGTTCTAATGGAATGTTGTCTACTCCCGGGGCCTTGTTTCGACTTAGGTCTTTCAGTGCTCTGTCAAACTCTTCACGCAGAATCATATCTCCCATTTCATCTTCATCTACCTCCTCTTACATTTTCATAATATTGTCCTCAAGAACATCGCCCCTGTATAGACCCTCTAGATACTCCTTCCACCTTTCTGCTTTCCCTTCTTTGCTTAGAACTGGGTTTCCATCTGAGCTCTTGATATTCATGCAAGTGGTTCTCTTTTCTCCAAAGGTCTCTAATTTTCCTATAGGCAGTAATTCTGTTACTAACATCGAAACAACTTGCTTTCACGAAGATAAAACAATGTATGTGATATTACATAGGAAGAAAAGTGTAACAAATTTCTTTGTGTCCCTCTGGACAGAAATCTTCATCACGTAAACCACATCTAATCCGTGTGCCAAAAAAGTAAGCAGTAAGTTCCCCCTGATAAGCGAAGTGGCAAGAACAGTTGCAGCTCAGTCCTTAAACATGGGGTAATTTGTTAATCACAGTACTGAAGTGTGCTGCTGGGTGTAAGGCCTACACCTGAATATACTGTTCGTATTTTAGATAAGGGCATAAGGTTAATAACAGACTAAGGTCCGGAGAGTCCTCGTGTGAAATCCTTGGCTGACAAATATTTAACAATATATTCCTTATATTTGTGTTAACTTACTATAGATTTTTGTGAACAGTAAAAACAAAGCAAGCAAGGGTGATACAATTATGACACTAAGTAGGTTAATAAGATCATGCAGAGGAAAAATTAAATGTAAGAATAGTCCATATTTTAATAGGTATGTATGGTTCAACAAGCTGCCACATGCTTTAAAATTTGTGAAACAGGGGGGGGGGGGGGGTTAGCTTTCCTAGTAAATACGTGTTTGCGCTAGATGAATTCTAAGCTGAAGGCCCTCGATTGCAATATGTAATATATCAAGATGAATGTATTATGCATCACTACCGTATGTATGTTATTTATATTTACTGATCACGCAACTAACGCATGACATTTGGAAAAGTGACCAGCTTAATGACGCTACCGTATCTTACTCTTCCCAACACCACATCGAACGTAGTGTAGAGGAATGACTTCAAAAGCATTCCATATAAAAATTGGCTTCAGACAAAGTGATAGCCTATTACTACCACTCTAATATGTAATGAGCGAATGGTACGAAGATAATCAAAAGAGAATAAGAATTGGATGTGCGACAAATTAAGTTTCAACTGCTTGAGATTTGCTGATGCTGTTGCTCGCCTAGCCAACAATACTCAAGACGACATACAAGTTAAATCGCTACAAGAAACAGCACAGGAAATTGACCTTAAAATATCATTTGGAAAACAAGATTAAGTTCTTCTACCTTACTTGCAAATAAAATTACAATATAACAGGGAATCTAAAGTGAGTGAGTTACGTATTGGACACCTCCCCTCCCCTCTGAAATCGTGGCTGTGGCGACAAAGATCTGTAGTACACCACTTAGTCTAGGTTACGTTATAAGGTAGCAAAGCCAACTAATGTGACAGTAGAAAATATGGTTGAGGTAACAAGTTAACTTGCAGCGAAGGCTGTCTACATCTGTGCCATATTGAAAAACGGACGAGGGGGTGTGTCCAATACGCAACTTTTACCCAACACTGTGGATAAATTTGAATATTTAGGTGAAATCGTAACTAACAATCTAAGTGAGAACCGAAAATGGCATAATAGAATAACTGAAGAAAGAAAAATACATTATTAAAGAACAAAAAAAAGCGCGTCTATAGATGCTAAATTTAAACACTTTGAAACAATTGCACATTTTTTGTTTTTGTTTTTTTTGGTTGGGTTTAAGGGCGCTCAGCTGCTGAGGTCATTAGCGCCCAGTCACTGTTGTTAGAGCACATGGAATCTGTTACAACTCAAGGGGATGGGGGGACACCAGAAGGACCTGACAAAGATGCAGATAAAATAAGTAAAAAGGTTAAATGTCTTTGGACAAGCCAGTTAAAGTTATAAAACGCAGAATACGAGCAGCTGCTCGAGCGTCATCAGCTAAAACATCCGGTAAAGTAGATGACAGGGACAGGACAACACGAAATTGACTAAAACGGGGACACAACAATAAAACATGGCGCACTGTTAATGCCTGACCACAAGGGCACTGCGGGGCTGGGTCACTGGAGACTGGTAGCGGTGGCTAAACCGGCAATGCCCAATCCGCAACCTGGTCAGAAGGACCTCCTCGCGCCGAGATGGTCGGGAGGATGTTGTCCATACAGTTGGAAGCGGTTTTACTGCCCGGAGCTTGTTTCCTTGGAGGGATGACCAAGCATCCCACCACAACGACACAAGCCTCTTACATACATCCCCACGAACGTCAGATGACGGGACACAATGGGAGGTTGGCCGAGGCAGGAGAACTGCAGCCTTGGCTGCAGCATCCGCAGCCTCATTCCCAGGCACTCCTACATGTCCGGGAACCCACAGAAAGCTGACAGAACCACCATTATCAGCGAAAGAATGGAGGGACTGCTGTATCCGTTGAATCAAGGGATGGACCGGATAGGGAGCCCCAAGGCTCTGAAGAGCACTGAGTGAGTCAGAGCAGAGTACGTACGATGAATGGCGGTGGCGGTGGGCATACTGAACGGCCTGATGGAGAGCAAAAAGCTCGGCCGTAAAGCTGGAACATTGGTCGAGGAGCCGGTATTTAAAGGTGGCGGCCCCGAAGACAAAGGCACAGCCGACACCATCGTCAGTTTTGGAGCCATCGGTGTAAATAAAGGTGTGACCAGCAAGTCGAGCACGAAGTTCGACAAACCGTGAGCAATACACTGCAGCCGGAGTACCCTCCTTCGGGAGTGAGCTGAGGTCGAGATAAATATTAACCGGAGCCTGGAGCCAAGGTGGTGTCGGGCTCTCACCCTCTCTGAAGGTGGTAGGGAGGGCAAAATCCAATTGTCGAAGCAGGCGACAGAAGCGGACTCCGGGGGGCAGCAGGGCAGACACATACAACCCGTACTGACGGTCGAGAGAATCGGCGAAGAAGGACTGGTAAGAGGGGTGGTCGGGCATAGACAACAGCCGGCAGGCATACCGACACAGCAGTACGTCGCGCCGGTAGGTCAATGGTAACTCTGCAGCTTCAGCATAAAGACTCTCGACAGGACTAGTGTAGAAGGCTCCGATCGCAAGACGTATCCCCCGATGGTGGATGGAGTTGAGCCGGCGTAAGGGGGATGGCCGAGCGGACGAGTAGACGAAGCTCCCATAATCCAGCTTCGATCGGACTATGGACCGATACAAGCGAAGCAGGACAGTGCGATCCGCTCCCCAAGATGAACCGCTAAGGACTCTGAGGACATTAAGGGAACGTGTACAACGGGCCACCAAATAAGAGACATGTGGAGACCAACACAGTTTCCTGTCCAACGTGAGCCCTAGAAACTTAGTTGTGTCCACGAATGGGAGAACAACGGGACCGAGATGTAAGGATGGCGGAAGGAACGCTTTATATCGCCAAAAGTTGATACAAACCGTCTTCTCTTCAGAGAACCGGAAGCCATTTGCCGCGCTCCATGAGTAGAGGCTGTCTAGACAACGCTGAAGGCAGCGCTCCAGGAGGCATGTTCGCTGAGCACTGCAGTAGATCGCGAAGTCATCGACAAAGAGAGAGCCTGAGACATTAGGTGGAATGGAATCCATAATTGGATTGATCCCGATGGCAAAAAGGGCTACGCTCAAGACGGAGCCCTGAGGCACTCCGTTCTCCTGGAGGAAGACGTCTGACAATACGGAACCCACACGTACCCTAAACATTCGATCCGTTAAAAAGGAATCAATAAAAAGGGGCAGGCGACCGCGTAGGCCCCACCTGTGCGGAGGATACCTCCTCTCCAACAGGTATCATAAGCCTTCTCCAAGTCGAAGAACACGGTCACCGTTTGGCGCCTTCGCAAAAAGTTGTTCATGATGAATGTCGACAAGGTCACAAGGTGGTCAACAGCTGAGCGGCGGCGACGAAAGCCGCATTGGATATTAGTAAGTAGTTGTCGAGATTCAAGAATCCAGACTAACCGAGCATTAACCATGCGCTCCATCACCTTACAGACACAGCTTGTAAGAGAAATGGGGATGTAACTAGAAGGAAGGTGTCTATCCTTCCCGGGTTTGGGTATAGGAACAACTACGGCGTCACCCCAACACCTGGGGACTTGACCTTCGGTCCAGACGCGATTGTAGGTACGAAGAAGGAAGCTTTTGCCCGCCGGAGAAAGGTGTGCCGGCAGCTGAACGTGAATGGCATCTGGCCCCGGAGCAGAGGATCGGGACAGTGCAAGCGCACGTTCGAGTTCCCGCATAGTAAAGGGGGCATTATAAGTTTCCAGATTCAGCGAGTGGAAGGAAGGTCGCCGAGCCTCTTCTGCCTCTTTCCTGGGAAGGAAGGCAGGGTGGTAATGGGCGGAGCTTGAAACCTCCGCGAAAAAGCGGCCAAGTGGTCGCTCGAATAGGTGTCAGAGAGGACATACCACTCGAACCGACGGGCAAGAGTGGTAGAACAGATCGAGAGGTCCAAGTGGGAGTAGGTATGAGTAGAGTCTGAGAGGAAAGTCGGGGCGCCAGTATTGAGGCAGACAAGATTGAGATGGTTGAAGACATCCGCCAAGAGTGAGCCTCTTTGACAGGA
This sequence comes from Schistocerca americana, assembly GCF_021461395.2. Taxonomy (NCBI): domain Eukaryota; kingdom Metazoa; phylum Arthropoda; class Insecta; order Orthoptera; family Acrididae; genus Schistocerca; species Schistocerca americana. The sequence continues at coordinate 4,263,003 of NW_025725481.1, read as the reverse complement.
TGCAGGAGAGCCCCAAAGGGAATGATGGGCATTGAAGTCGCCAAACAATAAGAACGGCGGGGGAAGCTGAACGATCAGGTGCATCATGTCAGCCCGACTAACAGCAGATGACGGTGCAGTGTAGATGGTACAAATTGAAAAAGTAAAAGCAGAAAGAGTAATGCGGACAGCTATTGCTTGGAGTGGGGTGGTCAATGGGATGGGACGGTAATAGACATCGTCCCGAACGAGCAACATGACCCCACCATGAGCTGGGATACCGTCCACAGGGGTGAGGCCATACTGCTCCGAGGTATAGTTGGTAAAGGCAATACTGTCAGTCGGGCGCAACTTGGTTTCCTGGAGACCAAGTACGAGCGGACAGTGCAGGCGGAGTAGCAGTCGTAATTCCTCCCGATTAGATCGAATACCTCTTATGTTCCAATGAAACAACGCCATCGCTAGTCAAAAAGTTGGGGGAACGAGACAGGGGAAGAGCTGGTCACCTCGACGGCCGCGGAGGGCCAGGTTGCGAGGGAACAACGCTACAACCGACGGGAGGCGAATCCGGTTCCATCGACTCGTCGCCAGCTGCGGCCACTGTCCCTGGTTGTGTAGAAGGGGCCGCATCATTTGCCGACGAAAGGCCGGCGGAGCGCCTGGCAGCAGAGCGTCCCGGCGATACTGAGGACGGCCGGGAGCAGCGACTCACGGATGAAGCGTCATACAAAACGCGCCGGGGTGGAGAGGGGGATAGGGAATTCTTCTTGGAGGCCTTCTTGGAAGCCCGAGGAGGCACAGGGATGGTGGGCTGGACCCGAAGAAGGTCCTCACGCGCGGGGTCCGTTTTGGAACGCCGGACCTCGGAAATTGGGGTCCGGAACGTTTCCCTGATGGACGCCTGAGAAGAGGATCGCTTCTCAATTGGCGTGGGGGGAGGAGGAGGAGGAAGGGTTGCCCCTGGGGCAGAGGGGGTGGGGGCCACAGGGGAGGAGGATTTGGAAGAGGGATTTGGGAGGCAGTGGCAGAGCTACCTGATGGGCAGAAGAGGCGGAGGGGGGACAGGATAGGGGTGAGGATACCGCGGAAGGAGTGGACACAACTGAGGCAAACGAAGTGGTCAATGGCACGGGATGAAGGCGGTCATACTTCTTCCTGGCCTCAGAATAAGAGACCCGATCCAAAGTTCTGATTTCTTGTATCTTCTTCTCCTTCTGATAGGCGGGGCAGTCTGAGGATCTAGGCGAGTGGACGCCAGGACAATTAATGCACCGAGGTGGTGGGGTGCATGTATGTTCCTCACGAAGAGGACGGCCACAATCGCCACAATGGGGCTCAGCCTCACACCGTGACGACATGTGCCCAAAGCGCAAACACCTAAAACAGCGCATAGGAGGTGGGACGTACGGTCGCACGTCACACCGGTAGCACATCACCTTTACCTTCTCCGGGAAAACGTCCCCCTCGAAGGCGAGGATGAAGGCCCCGGTGTCGATGCGACGGTCTTTGGGGCCACGCTGGACTTGCCGGACGAAATGCTCGCCTCGGTGCTCCAGGTTGGCCCTGAGCTCCTCATCAGATTGTAGCAGGAGGTCACGATGAAAAGTAACCCCCTGCGTCCTATTTAGTGCCAGATGTGGGACAATGGATACTGGGATGTCCCCTAGGCGGTCGCACGCCTGGAGCGCCGCCGACTGTGTGGCGGATGTGGTCTTGATAAGTACGGACCCTGAACGCATCTTGCTGAGAGCCTCGATTTCCCCGAAGATGTCCTCAATATGCTGAACAAAGAACATGGGCTTGGAGGTGGCGAATGTCCCCCCATCGGTTCGAGAACAGACCAAATAGCGGGGAAGTACTTCGCCCTAAGCCGGCGGGCCTGTCCCTCCTCCCATGGAGTGCCCAAGGGGGAAAGGGCAGGAGAACCAGGACTAGAAACGGTACCTTTTCTTTTGAAAGACTCGGTCGCAGAGCGACCTGATACGTGTTGATGTTTCATCTGCGAAACATCCGCCCCGATACCACCCACTCCGATCAGGGGCTCTCCCCACGGGCGCCACCCAGCCGCAGCAAGGGCCACCTGGCAGGATGACCATTGCCAGGAGTCCTGATGCCCCAAGGAGACGGGCATCTACTCCTTGGCTGACGTGGGGAGGGTGCAGCTCAGGTATCGGCAGTACGATCCCTGTGTTGTCAGGGGGCTACAACCTAGAGGGTACATGACGACCCCACCACAACGGGCTGGCTACCGTGCTGGATTTCTGGTGCCATGGAAAGTCCATCATGATCACTGGGGCAGATGGAGATGCACTATGGGCGTAACTTGGGCAACCCATCAGGCGTTTAGGCCCAATTTGAGGAATAGTGTGTATGGTTTCAACGCCGGTACAATACTGAGTGCCAAGGTCTTAGTGCACTTAGGACCAGTGGTACACCACGTAAGGTGTCCTTCCCCAAAAGGCTCGTACTTCTGTAGAATTTTGAAAAATGGAGGTCAAACCCCAAGGGGGACCATCACATGGAAGGCCGAAACGGTTGAAACTCCTTTTAGTCGCCTCGTACGACAGGCAGGAATACCTCGGGCCTATTCTTACCCCGGACCCGCAGGGGGGAAACAAACAATTGCACAGCCAGAAATAACATATGCAGCTGAAAAATCTTCGAAACTACTAAAGCAGAAATGGACCAAAGATAGAAGAATTAGGAGACAAACAATATCACGTAAATGGGCATTGGAGAATGTACATATACTACACATAAAATCAGTGGATAACAGCTATAAATTAAACAATATACATGAAAACAGAACTAATAACGATCACTGTCAGGAAAAATCGCGTATCGTTCTTTGGACATCTCATGAGAACACCAGAGAACTGAATTAGTGCAAAAGTAATAGAAAGGTTGTGGAATAGTAAGAGCAACATTAAATACGTCACAGAAATTGAGGGAGACATAGGAAATCCAAATTATAAAGGATAATTAAAAAAATACTGGAAGACAGGCAAACGAGACCCCAAACGAAGAACAGGGGAAGAACTACAGTGTCATCTCGTAAGAAGAAAGAAAACATCTGAAAGAATGAAGTATCTACCCGACAGAGTGAAACACCCTTCACGTAACAAGTTATAACACTCCTTGTACAGTCACTGTGTTACTAATCGCCATATTGAATTGGATTGCAGAACGCCACTGACAAATTCTATAAACATTTGTAAATTTAATGGAACTGTTTACATGAAGTCCATAAATTAATGATAATAATAAATAACCCATGAAGCCAGTTGAATACGGAAATAATTCGTGTAGTCTCAAATGTTTGAGGAGTGGTAAAAGGGAGTGCCGTGGGCAACATATTAAAAATTCTGACAGGAGGGAAAGGGGTGGGGGAGGATGGAGTGAGGAAGTGAGTGTAGTTGGAGAACACTTTTGTAAGCTTTTCTGTAACAACTCGAGAAGAGACCACTAGCATAAATGCATACACTAAAAAAACTGAATTGCCATAAATACGCTGCAAAAATGTTCTACTCATTTACTTTTAGTCGGCGCGGAGAGAGCTAGAGAATATTGAAAACCTCGCGTGACGCGCATGCCCTGCAGCTTTGGTGTTTAGAGTAGGTCAAACTGACTGAGGTTAAAGCGTGGTATTGCCTCCACACCCCTCTCCCTCCTATCTTGGTTGTGTGTGGTAACAGATTGATCCTTGGCACAACCCGAGCTAAATGTTAGGTTCGAAGGTCACAATTTGGTTGACGGCGAAGTCGACGAATGTCAAAGACATAGGTTGTGGTAACAAACAGACCGGTTGCGAAGCCCCATGTTTATATCGGCACCGTACTGAAATATGTAACAGGTTGAGATACCTAACATTTAACGGTAATGAGGCAATTCTGTGCTCGGTGCACCAGAAGTCTTCTATCGAACTGTTCGTCTCGACTTGCTCTACACCAGTCTGGTACGTTGATAACAGCTACTGTTTACATCATGCGTACCCCAAAATATAATACGCGTCCGCGAGGTGCGGTCACGGGAGAGGCATTACAGAATTTTCACAGACGCTTAGCACTGATTCATTGTTTGCGCTTGAGAGGCGTAACAAAATCCGAATCATTTAGTCGCTGTTAAATCCATAATATTTCCCATCACGGATGACAATGATACAATTAGGTTTGGAACGTCTTTACTACAATGTAGTTTTAATTAACCGCTCAGATGTAAGATGAAGTTACTTGATGGGTAGCAAACAAAAAGATTGTAACGAATCTGTCACAAGATATTTCTAAGAGATCATTATTATTACTTATCATGAACACAGCAAAATCCTAATACAAAGTAGTTCCAACACTTATTTTTTTCAAATACCAACAAGTGACATGATGCTGGTAGTTATTAGTTTAATGAAACATTTACAAAAATGAAATGCAATAAAATTTAGCTTTCATGATTTTAGACAAAATTATTCAAACAAAATTTGTTTTAGCGATGCGCTAATGTTGCTGATGGTGCATGTGGTGGAGGGGGGGGGGGAATTACTAATATAAGATTGCATTCATGGGCAACATTATTCTGAGCTGAATTCTGTGCTCAATAACAAGTCTGCGTCGCAGATTCAACTAAGGGGCAAACACTAGCTACTCAAGATTGTGACCTTTTCCTATCATTGCATAATTCGGGTTAAGAGGGCGATGATTAACAGCAGCATAACATTATGGCTCACCTCGATACCTCCATGTCCAAACAAGTTGCTTTATGCAAACGAAGTTCACACAGTTGTCCAAACAAGTTACGTCACGTAATCGGAGTTTACGTAAGTAGTAAAACGAGCGAGGTGACGCAGTGGTTAGCATACTGGACTGCCATTCAGGAGAACGGTTCAAAACCACGTCCGGCCATCCAGTTCCCGGTTACCCCTGATTTCCCTACATCGCTCCACGCAAATGCCGGGACGGTTCCTTTGAAAGGGTACAGCCGATTTCGTTCCTCATCCTTGACACAATCCGAGCTTGTGCTCCGTCTCATGATCTCTATGCCGACGGGACGTTAAATCCTTTATTCCTTCCTCATTTACGAAACAACTCTTACAGTTCTGTCGCACACTTGAGCTAGACACACAGTGAACGAGTAAAAGGACCATGTTCAGCGCGCTAGGGACGCTTGAAGTCCCCCGGTTCGCTTGGGTAGCGTTGCCGACCCCGTTTTAGTGAAGGAAGTAAACGCGAAACGGTAAAGAGAAAGTAAGAATTCGGATGGCACTGCAACAGAAATGAACCATGGCCGTCCTTCGAAACGAAACCGGTAACTACAGTTTAGCACAGCGCAAACACTGAAGATATGAATTTTTTCGTCTTTTCGATGTCCCCACTACCCGGCACATATTGCCTCCTACGACACCCCTCCCCAACCGCCACCTTTTATCCGTCACAACATTTCAATGGATAATATTTTGCTGAAATATATAGATCTAACAACGTAAAATTATAGTTTGTTCTTAACACACACACACACACACACACACACACACACACACACACACACACACACACACACACACCCTCCCACGGTACGTTCGTGAACTGCAGCACACACAAGGTCGTCAGTAACATTTACTTATGTGCTCCCTATCATACATGCTATCTGTTAAGGAGCTGTGCACCAGAAATGAACAGTAGTCATCTTGTGCCATAAGCCTTTTCGTATGTAGGAAGCCACAAATTAGAACCCTGTCTACTTCTTTGTTCAGTTTGCATTAGGTTAGTGGTAGACAACCTTCGCTCTACACCAGCACTTCAATGTGGCAGACACAAAACACACTATACGAATTTTGCCTAGGATGGAAGTATCTTTCCATCAGGGTACTCCGTTACACAGACAACCTAGATGTTACACTGAATTACTTTGTGCATCAACCTCTGAGTTCCTTAATAATCATCATTCGGTGTAATTCTGTTGGAATTCATTCTCTCCAGCTAAAGTGGGGAGCGTGGATACCTAAGGTCCTAATATTTGAATATCTTATTTTCTGACGTTCCAAACCCACATTCTTCACGACAGGTTTAGGGAGAGGAAGACTGTGACCGATCTGAACTGTGGCCTCGTTATAGAATAAGACATCTTAATTGGAATATCTGTAAGCCATATTCAAGAAGTTTCAATTTAGGCAATGATGTAGCCACATGTGCGCCGAAATACATGGGTTCTAAACGGTTGAAAGTGTCTGTGATTTTTAAAGTCAAATTCACCTTCTCCCACTTAGTGACATGTGCATGGTTCACGTAACACTCTGCAACGGTTTTTGTTTCTTCACATCGTTCCTATATTAACTGACGAATCTCTGAGGGGTTTTCATCGCTGCATTTGCTTAAGTCGGTTGTTAAATACTGGCAAGACAAAATCTGGAAATCAGAAGTACAAACGGTTCCAAGTGTTATTTAGCTTTTGATGTATTATTTCTGAACCTGCAAATATATCTATTGGTTGCACAAGCGTGAAACAAAGCTTCGAGTTAGTCTTTCCAGTACACGAGATAGTGCCCGGTGCAAACACAGAAAGCGATGGTTTGTGAGGTGCAACTTGAACAAACGCCTGAAACTGTTTTAACGACTCCGTGCGTTCATCACTCACGTGAAAACAGAATCACGTGTGACGTCTTCTACAGGCCGTGAGAGTTTGCAGAAAGTACAAGGGGCACAGAACATAAATAACAAACGCAGTTCGCGAAATTCTGTTTCTGCTCCATATTTCTATTACCGCGGAATTGGGCAGTAGTTCCAGGATATGCCTACTATGGCAACATGACAGCACCCGACAGCACCCTGCCTGCAAATTGTTCTTTGCGTACTTCCAAGGCAACATGTTGCACGACCGACCAAGCGAGGATATCCTCCCAGTGGAGTGACAAGGACGTAACTTTGGCCGTATATTTTTTATTGTTCGGATCTGACCTTTTTCAGGGACATAATTAAAACTAAAAAATTAATAAAGCTAGAAAGTTTCCTTCGTGTGCCTCTCCCTTATTCTGTCAGGCAAAGGGGACACGGTGGCCAGGCCTCCTGCCGACTCGACCCTCACCTGTTTAAAAAAGTAGGAAGTGTCGAAACATGGGAATGGTTTAGAAATAAAAACAAAATCCAGATTCCACTCTCACCGTCGGTAGAACAAAGTGGTAAGCGTCGAGCAATGTGAGTATAGAGTTTCGAGTTCACTCCATTCCATACGTTTCGCCTGTCGCTTCACCTTCCAGCGAGTACGTGCAGAAACAGTTCGGCGAAACAGATCGTGGCAGCGCCCCTGCTACTGCAGCTCGCCGCTGACGTCACTCGCCGTCCGAGGAGTGTGTTTAGCAACTGTCACTTCCACATTTCACGTTGGAATATTCGTCTTCCGGTTCAGTGTTGGAGTTTGCGTACTTCAAACTTACGAATGTAGATACTTCAGGATTAAAGGAGACCGCAAAAAACACGAAAGTGTTGACTTGCTGCTAGGCACACACTCAAGGCCGAAAAGCTGCTAACTTTCGGATTTTATTTACTCCATTTTACTTCTATTGCTCCAGCTCTTCAAACTATAAAATCCTGAAGCTAGCAACGTTTCCCCCTTTCGTGTGTGCCTATCGACAAAGCAACGTTACTGCTTTTCGGTGATGGGGTTACCTTTGATCTAAATGATTAATTTCAAGTATTTGTATTTCACAAGAACCTTTTTACAACACAAACTCCATGTTGTTCGAGCTTGTAAAATAGTCTCATGCGCAAAAAGGTCCATCGTTGGCAACATATTACTCACTTTGGGGTACAACAAAAGACAGCGGAGGCAGCGTTAAACGTTTATTGTGTGAACGGGGTGAGTAGTTTGTACAAAATAGTCAGAAAAGCATTTTATTCTTAACGAAAAATCGTACTGGCACGAATGATTTTGAGCATTCAGGAAGATGGCAACTGAAACGTGACTACTTGCGACCATTCAAGTGTTGTGCGATATTTGCATTGAACAAGCCAAGTTCAGGAGTTGGGAGTAGAAGTACCGCATGCTCTAATTCAGAGCAAGAAAAATCGAAGGGGTGACTGTTACTGCATTCTTCCTCGAATATCATCTGTTAGCTCACTGAGCATTCCTGCGCAGTATTGTTAATAGTGGCGAGTTGCAACGTCTTTATGTTACCTTTTTATAAAGAAAATAATTAGCTGTCCCAACGAAAGACATACTCTAGCGGAGGGCAGAGAGAGCATTTTGCATCGGCCGACTAAAATAGGGTTGCCAAACAAATCCTGCGTTGTTGCAAAGATTTAGTTACATCAGTAGTATGAAGAATACCAGCCAATGGATTCCTGCAAGAGGCTGGGAAGTGAGCACAGCCGGTGTCTCGAAAACGCAGCTGCTGAGGGCTGGAATACACACACACACACACACACACACACACACACACGCGTTATGTGAACCGCTTCTTCCCAACTCGATATTTAGAAGCCGTAACTATACGTCCTAATTAGGTGTTCCCTGGGATGGCGTCAAAGTATCTTGTGGGGAAGAAGCAGACCACTGGCAAGACAGCTGATCTGGCCAAGACGGAACATGGTTACTAATAATGCTCAGATGCAACGACTGTGAACCAAACATCATAAATGAAGAACTGTCAATTACTTGTGTTGGTCTGTCTTAAGTCTACTGAAAACTGAAAACGTAGTTCACCAGACGTGATTCAGATATCTGGAGCGTCTCCAGTGATTATACTGCCTCCAGTGGTTATACTGCAAACATTATGAGCAGGCAGTGTATCTTTATTATAGATTTAGACCCAGAGAATAAGTACTTCAGATCACTGTAACTGGGACTCTTCCCAAGAGATAACCACACTAATAAAGAGACAACAATACAGAAATGAATCTAAAATATGGCCATCCACAGGGAGACTTCGTAAACTAAGGTCAACAAAGTTGCAAATCAGGAAAGGCTACTGTGCAGGAAACCGCACGCACAGCAGAAAATGTGGGCTCAAAAATCTGTTGAAAATATAAGCAGCAAATGCATGCACGACATGTTCGATCCTAGCTTTTGCAAACGAGAAGTTATGAGGAGGCGGAAGAAGCATACCTAAAACGCTGACGGAAATAACTATAAGAAGTCTTCATCAAGCAAACCTGCCGTTCAGTCTATAAATAGTAAAAGAACGACTTGTATCATGTATTCGTCATGAGTGTATGAATTGCCAATAAAGTGAAAAGCGCGTATTTTAGGAGCTTTGCAACGTGCAGTACACTTGACAAGGAGAACCGGAAACACCAAGCTGGGCGTGATGCAGAGATTCTACACAGCGCCTGCACACAGTGTTTCTCATTTAACCCGACGCTTTCATGTGAGCGACGCCCCTAGGCTACCACAGTATCCATATTAGAACCATAAATCTCTAAATGGTTGTAAAACTTGCCGAGATTATCCGTACACTGCTTACCTGTAGCGCAAAACTGCCACTACGTCCGATTTTAGCCCAGACTTTCTGCCTGTGAAGGAACTGGTCAACAGTGGGTGAATATGATAGTATCGACAAACCTGCATCCCACATACAACAATGACTCATTACGTGCCAATTAATCGCAGCAAAATATATTTTTGTATCTTTCTGCCATAGACCTAATTTATTCCACAGCAGAATATCACTCCGTCGAGGAGGCGACAAACAGGTGCTACCACCTAACCTGCAATCATTCACGCCCACACCCTCTGCCACCCACCGCATCCACTGTGGATGTTTCATAAATTCAGACAATCGACGCAGATGTATCCCTATTTGGCGATTTCGAGATGACGGTACAAACCTTCAGGGATAGAGGAGAGTAAATGTTTTAATTTGAGGAAAGGGAGGCTGGTCCGGAAACAACCAGGTCATTAGATGTACGCGAAAACCGTTTCGATACCTATACCAGTGGACCTTAGCTGCTGCAAGCTCCTTGCTTTCCAAATTTATGAGAGGTGGTAGTAGTAAACACGGGCTCCGAAGTCAGCAGTATGAGCACTTGCTCACCTCTGCTACTGTGAAACGAACTCTTCCAGTGTCCGTGTTCACTGGACTTTGTTTTAGTCCATACTACATATTCACAAAATATGGAAACTTAAGGGCTGACAGTAGAAAGTGCCCAGTGTCAGAGGTATCAGAAAGATTTTCGCTTATAACTCTCGACTCTTTTCCGGAATAGGCTCCTTTATTTCAAATTCATGCGATGACTGTTATCCACCATCACTGAAAATTTGCACCATCATGGAATCATGCTGTAACTATATATATCTACATCTCACTGTCTTAAGTTAAGAGACATCCACAGTGCGTTTGACGGATAGTGGTAGGGAGTGGGCATGAACATCTGTGTGGTAAACTGTAGAACTCGTTTCTCGCCTCCAAAATGGGGCGACAGTCTGCTGCAAAAGAAAGTCATTGGCACAAAGATACAATCACAGAGCATTTTGCTGCGATTAATTGGCATACAACGGGTCTGTTGTTGGTGGGCTGCACACGTTTGATGGAATTAACCCACTGTTCAGTAGTTCTTCCACAGGCAGAAATTAAGTCTGTGCTATAAGCCGACGAAGTGGTAGTTTGGCATTAAGTCTCAGCAGGGCACGGGCAGCTGCGTGTCTCAAGTAATAGGGTAGATTCTTTTGCGAACTAAGAAATGCTACCCTCTTTTTTCCGCTTGTACATAGCACCAGGAGGTCTTTTTGTGTCGCCACCTGCAAGTATCACAAAAAACTGTCAAGTTGCGAAAGCCATCTCTGACAACTACTTTGGTCAGGTTACTTCGGTAAGACCCGAGCAGATTGTCAATTTCGGAAAGAATCGAGTGCAGAGCGTGGTTTACTTTATACCACTGTTTTATCTGGATCGGCACTTTTCCCGTAATATCGGATCTTCTTGAAGAGAGGAACAACAGGATTTGTTTTCACTTGACTGACTGACTTCGATCATGTATTTTAACAGCAGTTCATAAACTTGATGGCAGCAAGATGAAAATAGGCAGATTTGTATTACGTTTTTGTTCGAGAAGCACGCAGGCGCCATTGATATGACCTGTATTCGAAGCCACAGCGTCGCAACCAAGAAACGGCGCCTCATCTTCGAGATTTCAGTGTACAATCGCGTTCCAAACAGCCTCCATCTGTTGGCATCCTGAGGAACTTTCTTATCTTGACCAGCAATAACTTTCTTCTCATTTCCATGAGCAATAACTATCGGAAGATGTTCCTTTGATTTCTGATCATGTAAAACAGGCAGCAGTTCGCCATTCCAGTGATGCCACAACACCCGACACACTGTCTTGTAAATTACCTTCCATAGCTTCCACAACCTCCTTCCGTACGAATTCTTTGAATCGAGGACTTGCTTGCACGAAATTCATCGGCATTATATGCAAGTGTCTCAATGGCAACTTCTAGACTAAACTTTGAATCTCCCATACTTAACTGACACACAGGGCTGCTATTAATTTTTGAGTAAAGAAATTTTTCCGCACAGTAGCTTCACTGGTTTCGGATTGTATATTCTAGATCACAAATGGGAAATAATCCAGCAAATGCATGTAAATTTGATTACCATCAGATGAGACGTTCTATAAGGATCCATAGGGTGATGGAGTTAGCATGGAATAATATTTATCAAGTCTCTTTCCTTGATGAACAGTTCAGAGGCGCGACCTCTCCTCTTATTAGACACTTCTCTGCCCACTCCAGCTAAGCGCCCAGGCCGAACCGGCTCAATCTCTGTCGCTGTAAGAAATTTGTATTTCTTTTCATTAATTGAGGTGCATCGCCGTATGCAATGTCAAACAAATCATCTAACTCCAACCCATCGGCGCTGTTCAAATACGTTAGTTTCTTGTGCATGTTTTGTAACTCTCTCCAGCATTAGTGTAGGCTCCTAGTTCCTTCACACTATTATGCAAAGATCCGGTAGGTACACGCACCTTTACGCTAAGGACAAGGCATTCGTGACTAGTGAGATTTGCATGTTCGTTGACAGTTAAAGTCAGCTGACGGATATAATAAAATCAAACCGCCACAACATTTTCATCGGAGGACGGTTCTAGACATTTCATTGCAGTATACACTTTTCGTGACAATACGTCATTGAACATGTTCACGGACTAACAGCAATATGTTTATTAACAATATACGAACACACAGACGCGGGAGTGAATTCCGTCTTAGCGAATAATGCCAACCTGACATGTTCCATTTACAAGTCGGCACGGGTTACAGACGTCCAACGTTTCATAAATTTTATTTACATCTGTTATGATATCGTACAAATAAACTAAGAGGGTATGCGTTAAAAACAAAGGACATATATTCTCTGGAACACCCTAATGGGCAGTTTCGGCAAATTCTACAACCATCTGCCTGCCTACCTACGCCGTTGCATTACAACTCGATAATTCTCATACGAACATTGCAGCACCCTACAGGAGTCGCTCTGATGACTGACTAAATAACACTGCGCAGGTGCTATATAGAATTTCAGCACCACGCTCAGCTTGGTGAACCAGTTATTTCGAGTTATATCTGTCTTAAGCGTACCGCAACTTGGAAAACTCTTCAAAACAAGCGCTTTTCGCTTTTACTGACGAAGCATAAAGAGTAGTAACACTGAAATTATATGACCATTTTATTTCTTTCGGTATTTATATACGAAAAGACAGTTTTGATTCAGAGTGACTTATTCTACACGTTTGTGTCAATGTGCTGTGTACTATGTTTAATTTCTGCTGACAACTGCTTCTCTTTTCGTATTAGGTAATTCAGTTTTCTCCACTCGTTTTCGATATCACTGTTTCAAATATGGCACAGTTTTCGTGAACAGTACACCAGTTCTGCAACTTTGTTAGTCATAGCTTAAGGTCTGTGTTCCAGTTCACGTTCTGAAATCAATTCTTTTTATCTTTTCAATGCATTACTCTGTTTTGGGGATAGTGCCAATGCAAGTGTTGTTTAAAAAAATATTTTGAAAGTGAATAATGTTCACGACGTTGTGTACACAATGCTTGCAGTAGAACCACTGCAACGCTCCAAAAAATGTGAATCTTGTGTGGTGAATGATCTTCCAGTATTCAGTGTCCTTATGGCAACTGGAAACTTGTGGTACGGTCTTACGAGAGCAAACTGCTGTACACACACACACACACACACACACACACACACACACACACACACACACACAAGGGAGGACTAACCTCCGACGGGGCGACCTTATGACACAAAAATAGAAACAATTGTTATACTTATTTACTGCATTTAATTTGCAGTTGGTGCACTAAAGTATTATAAAAAAATACGTTAATTACGGAAATTACGAAATTCAGGGACATACGCTTTTGGTATTCCGACCACAGGGAGCGACTTCTTCGAGATGCAAGCTGTGATCACTTCTGAAATCCCTCAAGGCACACATCAGCTAATATTTTTCCTGCTGACAGTATAAATGAATCTTGGAAACAACATATAAGAAGCATATGTTTGGCAACTGTGAGCGACGAGTTACTTTCTGGTCGGCACAGACTTTGTAAGTAGGCTGTTTATGTTTTCTTGTTGGCAACGTTACGTAGCGCTCTGTATGAAAATCACTGGCTGTGCTGTGTGCAGTCTGTGGCTAGTTTGCATTGTTGTCTGCCATTGTAGTGTTGGGCAGCGGCAGCTGGATGTGAACAGCTAGTAGCTTTGCGCAGTTGCAGTGTTGCCAATTTAGCGACTTTGTCGCTAGAAATGGCGACTTTTGCCTTCGTCTTAGCGACAAAAAAAACTTTTTAGCGACAAAAATTATTTAGCGACTTATCTGGCGACTTTTGGAGTACTGACGACTTTTGAAGTACAAATCAAAACTATTTTGGGCCAGTATTTTCATTAACAAAACTAAAATTTTAACTATCGAATGGGTACTACACTGACTTTGTTCTAGATTTGCGAAGTTAAATTAAGTTCTTAGCAGATCATGCAGCATTGTTCAGCATTTAGTAAACCTGAATGTGGGAATTGCCTACAGAGTAAGAAAACCTTGACTATAGAATAATTCAGTATTGATTACCCACTAGACTGTTATCGTTGATAACGTATCGATCTATAATTCTTCAACTTTTGAACTCCCTTTATTTTTCGAATTGACAAAAAACATACGTGATTTTAAGTATAATAAAATATATTCCTGTCCAGCAACCTCTAATTTTTCCAAATGTTAACTCGCAGTCAAATTATTACCACATGAACAGTGGTAACGCAAGAACAATTCTGTGGGGGTATCTCAGACATTATTACGTTTTAAACAATGAACAATAGTACTGATATAGCGTTACCGAGTGAGTAGATTGTTTCATGACCTCTAGTTCGCCTGAGTTTTAATGTATTTTCAGTGATTATAAATAGGTGAAACTTATGTTGTGATGGCTTAGTACACCGCAGAAGAAGAAGCAGTACGTTCAAAAATATCGGGATGCGTGGGAAGCAGAACCTGAATTCAATGTGTGGCTGAAACCAGTCGTTGGAGACTTAGCCAAGGCAAGATGTCAAGTATGTGCAACAGAGTTTTATGCTAAATTGTGTGATATTAGAAAGCATTCGAAAACTATTAAGTATAAACAAAAAATTGGTTTAAAAAAACACAAACCACCTTACCTGTGAAAATTGTTCCAAAAACTACAGATAGAATAGCAAGCAGAGCGGAAGGCGCCATTTCTTTATTTATTGCTGAACATTGTTCTATTTTAGCTGTAGATCATTTAGGAATACTGTGCAAGAAGGTGTTTTCCAGAGATGAGGGCGCTAAAAACATGCAATTACATCGTATAAAGTGCTCTAACATTATAACTGAAGTTTTGGCTCCATATTTGACACAATCATTGGTTGAAGATATACGTAACCAAAAATACGGTGCACTAATAGATGAATCCACATATGTATCAATATCTAAAATGCTAGGTATCATTATACGGTACTATAGTGTAAACAACGAAACCATTAGATCAGCATTTCTCAACTCGTTCTAGTAGAAACTGCAGATCCAAGAAATCTGGCTGCTGCTCTTGTGAATTCTTTGAAAGATCTCAAATTTCCAATCGCTAATATGGTAGGAATTGTCACAGATAATGCTTCTGCAATGGTTGGAATAAACAATGGGCTTTTCGAACAACTCAAAAGAGAATATGGTTTGAAGCATTTGGTATTGATCCGTTGCATTTGTCACTCTCTTCAGGTTGCAGTTTCGCACGCCTCAGTGAATACCATACCTAAAAACAGAGTTTCTTGTGCGGGAAACCTACAATTGGTTCTCCATTTCACCCAAAAGACAAGAGGAATATAAAAAGGTTTATGAAACAAACTGTGGAAAACAGCCACTAAAATTTTTGAAGGTATGTGCAACATGTTGGGTTTCAATTGAACCACCAATACGAAGAATTCTGGAGCAGTGGGAAGAACTAAAGCTACATTTTTCACTTGCCATGCTCAAGACAATTGTTACACTACCGATCTTTTGTACAAGATGTATTGTGATGACTCAAATCATCTTTACATGTTTTACCTTAAACATGCTATAAAAGACGTACAAATAGCAATAAAAGCTTTTGAAGGAGAAGACAATGACCCCACTAAATTACTAGATGCACTTGTATTTCTCATGCAGTCACTCGGACAAGACATAGTTTTTCCAACTGTTGATTTGTTGACAACACCAGTTTCAAGCGATTGTATGTACGCAAATTCGAACCTTGGCTTTATGTTTGAACAGAAATTGTCTGAGTCAAGTTTGTCTGAAGAAAATAAAGTTTATTTGAAGAAGAGATGCATACAGTTTAGTCTGAAACTCATAAAAGAAATTCAACAAAGACTGCCAAGCAACGTTACGATCCTGAAAAAGATGTCAATGCTGAATGTTGAAGAAACACTAAAAGCGAATAAAAATAATGCTGAAGCTGATGTAGCCTAATTTGAGTTCTTGCTTTCTTTTGTTACAAATATAGTTGTATATTTGTAGTATATTTGACTACTGTGATTGAAACAACAATTTATGTGTTGCCTATTGCACCATTCACAGCACGAAATTTTCAGTACACACCTAGTAAAATCAGTTTTAGCGACTTTCTAGCGACTTTTGGTATTGAATCTAGCGACTCTGGTTTTTTAGAGTTGGCAACACTGCGCAGTTGGAGGTGAGCCGCCAGCAGTGGTGGATGTGGGGAGAGAGATGGCGGAGTTTTGTAATTTGTCACGAACTGCTATATATATTATGACTATTAAGGTAAATACATTGTTTGTTCTCTATTAAAATCTTTCATTTGCTAACTATGCCTATCAGTAGTTAGTGCCTTCCGTAGTTTGAATCTTTTATTTAGCTGGCAGTAGTGGTGCTCGCTGTATTGCAGTAGTTCGAGTAACCAAGATTTTTGTGAGGTAAGCGATTTGTGAAACGCATAGATTAATGTTAGTCAGGGCCATTCTTTCGTAGGGATTTTTTGAAAGTCAGATTGCGTTGCGCTAAAAATTTTGTGTGTCAGGTTAAGCACAGTCAGGTATAAATTTCTCTAAGGGGACATTTCAAATTATACCGCTAAATTCACTTTATTTCACGTATCATTACCATTGAATAATCCTTGCGATTTTCACATAAGGTTATCGATCATTGTTTTCAATCCAGGAAGGTCATTCCAGGTGGAAATTTTAATTAATCTCTTCTTTCACAATGCGATTTACCTCTCCTAGCCACAACATTATTTGAAACTATCTGACAATGCTCAGGTACTTTACCAATTTCACACTTACAGGTTCTAAGTTAAGGATGTTGTCAAACCAGGTTTGAAGCCCATTTTAGTCTGGAAACAAATTTTCGTAACGGTTGTTTGATAAAGAGTGGGAAAGGTCAACATTTGACGGTACAAACTCAGAAAAACAAGTGCGTGAGGCATGATTTTTCAAACAACCTCCTGGATAGTTTTGTTTTTCAAATCAGTAGTATGCGTTATGTTGTAGCAAAAGTTAAACAAATCTGTGTGTGGTTTTTCTTATACTGAGACCGAAAGGTGTGTCAGTTATTGGCAAGTAATACACGCTGCGATGGGAAGGAGCTCCTAGCGCGCAACCCCCCCCCCCCCCCCAATAGATGCAAAAAATGTTGACAGTACTGTATAAGAATTCTGAATGTATTTATCGATCGCGTTCGGGTATAAAAATTGCTTTAAATCTGAGCATGGAGGAATCCTATGCCAGGCTTCTGATCCTGTGGGAAATCTTTCATGCCAGAACCATCATTCTTGACACAACAAAATCCTTTTCCTTTATCTTTTGCCTACAGATACTCGCCTACACGCAATACAAAGATTCATAGCTACCCATGCTGCATTCGTCCCTCTATTAAATCCAAAGTGAATATTGTGACGCAAATGTTCGAACGTTTTCTACTTGATAATATTTTACAACTCTCGAACAACGTTCTCAACCCATTTTTTTGTACTCAAATATATTTATTTCTACATAATGAATGAAACTTTTAGCCCTGATTGCCACTCCTAAAAGTTTGAACTGACAGAGCTCCATAATAGCTGAACACTGAAAAAGTAAACCTTTCCTTTCTGGAAACAGATTTGTTTTCCTATTATTCAGTTTCGCACTTGGCTGAACTGTGTGCCTGCTGGTAGTTTCTGCACAAAAGTCAATTGTGATTTAGTTGGCTGGGTGGGTTATGGACGCCCTTCTCACATTCAGTATATTTCAGATTTCCTGAAGGAACTGCAATATCTGTTCATCTTACCATCCTAATAATAGAACGAAGTGTTACATTAGCATTCCTAGGTTGATGTGCCATACATACGTCTTACACAAAAAATTAGAAAATGAGAGATGCCCTGAGGTCGATATGAAAAAAGGCGAAGGAAAATGAGTTCTATAGCTACACGTCTGAAAAAGAGAATGAAGTTCTGATATTGAAATTTTGGGATGACAAACCCGTATGTGTAGCCACAAACTACAGTACTACTACTGCTTTGAGCTCTGCTGCAAGATACTAACGGGCAAAGAGAAAGCAAACATCTGTATCTCTTTGAAGAATAAAACGCCTGTATGTGTGGTACTGATCTACTGGACAAGCAGATACCACTTAATAGGACGATAAGATAAAAAAAAAAGGTGGTGGCCACTATGCACTGAAATGACAGATTTTGTATGTGCACCGTGTGTTTGCCATGCACATATCAAAGCGAAATGAGAAGGTCTCACTGAAGGGGAGTTGAGGTGTTGCGCGTTTTAAACAACATACCTTCAACACCGAAGAGGACCACATGGACGAAAGTAGACGAGAGGACAGGTGAGCATAGATGTGAAACTAGAGCCAGGAAATCACTTCATCTGCTAAGTAAAACATAGATGTTCATACTGCAAGAAGATGGCACGTACACCAATAGAGTAGCTGTGACACAGTTGTCAAGTGTTTTGTTTCATTACATACTGAATAGACAATGCGTAATATTGCAGTGTGTGTATTTAGTTCACGATGTTTGTTTTCTGTTTTGGCGGTAATATCGCACCTTTTGATGGCTAAGTTGGCCAACGTCCCAGAAATGGGACGGCCTAGAGTTTTTTGTTGTATTCTCATGTATTAAATATTTTCATAACAGGTTTTTCTATCATTTATCACGAAGGTGTCACTTTAATGTGAAAAAAATTGAAGAATAAAAACGTTTTGGCATAATGGGTCAAGTTTCAAACATGCAAAATCCAATACATAACTTCAAGTAAAGAAGTGGCAGTTGATAAATACACTCACAGACTCGCGCAGCGTTAACCTGGCGGGCGGCGCCTGGAACGCGTCCGGTAGTCGATATAGGGCCGAAAGTCTAGAGTGATCTGTTCCGACGTTGACGCAGCCAGCAGCTGTTCGGGACGAATTGTTTCTGCTGTCACCAGAGTTTTGACTGTCCTATTACTGGTTGGTGATGGAGTGAAGAGAATCATCATTGAGACTCCATCAGACATAACATCAGCAGACAAATATTATTTAAAAGTAAAACATCGAGGAGTCTATCTCGCGACTTTGTATCAACATTGCGCGACGTTTACTACTAGACGACGAACACACACACCCCTGTAACGGCTGGCGAATAATGATAGAAATTACTCCATTCACTTCCGCATCCGGCAGTACTGCCAGATTGTGCATACGGCCGCATTTAGAATTCTGAGTGGCGGTGGGTTTTACTGGGCACCTTCAGTGAACGACTCCGACTAACTCTCTACGGCAGCCGTCCGGCCGCCGGGTCTCATGTCGGACTGTACAGTTACCCACTCAAAATCCATTCCACCTAGGACGAGAATGTAACACGTGGTACTGTATACGAATTTTAACAACAACTTAAATGGCAATAAAATTTACAATGTGTCATTCCTACAACATTTCCAATTTGTTTTAATTGCTATGGCAAAAAACAGACAGGGTCTTCTCTACCTTACTTTCATCACTTCTTGACTTCTCCCCTAAATCTACACTTGTTTCCATTCCAGGAAAATTATCGTGGGACTAGCGAAATTATGCGTATTTAAAAACGGGGCAAGATAAAAAAAAAGGCATCACAAACTACAGCACACTTACATACATAATCATATTTTCTAATACACGCGCTCCTTGCAGGAACAGAATATCTGAAAAGACTTCCATGGAAGTGGAAGTACGCCTATATACATTAGCCACTTTTTCCGGTACCCGTACAACGACGATACAAGAATAGACGAAGGGATCGCGCGACGGTGGTCTACCAGCTGCCACGTCGCCGTAAACCCTCTCGCCACGCCACGCTGGGTCGAAGCTTTAGGAAAACTGCGCACACATGTTTAACTCGTATGCAGGTATCAATGTAATCGAGATTTTCCTTTTAGTGTAGTATTACATTATTAGTCCGCTTTACACTGAACTATTCTTTTTTCCGCGGTCGGTGAATTGCTACTGTAAAGTATCGGAACGACAAACACTCACCATCTCGGATGGCACGGCTTTTTTCCCTGTCGCCAGAGGCTCACACAGCCTTAGATACCAGATC
This sequence comes from Schistocerca americana, assembly GCF_021461395.2. NCBI lineage: Eukaryota > Metazoa > Arthropoda > Insecta > Orthoptera > Acrididae > Schistocerca > Schistocerca americana. The sequence goes on along the minus strand of NW_025725481.1, from coordinate 4,242,973 downwards.
TGTGGTACGGAGAAACCCCCTATATTGTCATTTTAAACCATAACTGTATTAACAAGTTTTCTTTGCTATTCTGGAAGGTTGTAACATAACTTTTCATTCTTCAGTTTTGGTCTTCTCTCGGTTCGCTTATTATCTTTGCATTTTTTCCCTTGTTGATAGCTCTAATTCCGAAGAAAATGCGTGCCTTTGCGAAACATTGCAGGAAAGATCTGAGAAAATTCGCATCCTAAGCAATATCTTCAAGTGACCTGTTAGTACGCTGTTCTTGCATAAACTGTTGTTAATAAAGAAAGAGCCCTGACTCACCTTTTGAACATGTTTCAATTTCCGTAACTCAGTGCTATATCCTGTATTCTTTTGTCTTAAGATCCTTTGATTCTATTTTCATAATTTCTAACTGTTTTAATAGGCACGCATTGACAGCAGTGCGTTTCCATGGTTAACGTTTTGTCTAGTAGCAATTTCTTTGTTCGTCGTTAATTTACTTCCATATCCCTGTAAAATATTTTGTAATTCCTTGCGATAGCTCCATTTTCGTGCCCAAATACTTCTCTCATTATTACGCTCATTACTACGGCCTGAATCAGCAGTGGACTGATTAAAAATTGGAACAGCATCACTACCTGCATTTAGAACGAGTAGGCAACAGTTCTTATCAAATCTCTTTCGTAATCGCAGCCCAAAAGAGCATTTTCAACTGGAAGCGAATCTGCAAGTTTCAAGCAGTTATCCTTTTTCTTTTGTCTCAGCGCTTCTAGGGCGCATAGCAAACCATTATTTTTCACTTTAGAACTTACTCTAAAAATCCCTCAACACACCGATAATTACACCGTCACCCTGTATTCAATCACCAGTCAGTAATAAAAATTCACATTGACGCCAGCAATCTTGTTTCCGCTCGGAAACGCAATTACAACACAGTGCACTATGGCAGTCCCGGGCTGCTGAGCGCTGTCCGGGTCCGCTTCGACGCCGGCGGTGATGCTCGCTACTGTGCACACACCTCGTGAACCCTGCCGTGCATTCTGGTATCCATGCATTCACCCTACTGACAGCGAAATATTGAAAGGTCATTTTTATTCGCCATTTCACCTACATATTCCCCAAGACGTTTTGGCAACTTCGGAATGTTCAAAAGAACATAAACTTGTGGGAATATCAGGACCTATTTTGTTGTTACATCTACCTACCACTTCCTTTCCATTCATAAGAGAAACGTGCGTCCGATCAACAAATTTGGTTAAAAATAATCTCATTTACTCCTACTAATAAGATTATAGCAACAATGTAACAGTCGAACCTCTCAAGAGAATCTAGTAGTAACTTACTTTTATAGAAAACTTCTGACCAGACATAAATGAAAAATCTGCACTAAATGTTGATGCTTCTGCAGCTCGTTCCGAATTTTCTGCCTCAATGTTCATCAGCGTTCAACTGTCTACTTCGAAGCCATTCGTCAACCATACTGACAGACCTATTAAGAGTAACTTTTTAAATTTTATTTCAGAAACCTACATTCTCATTCGTGAATAAAAAATTAAGTGCGCTGCCGAATCACTCGTAAAAACAGTACTGCAGTGTTAAATATCTATAGCCGACTTAATCGCTCTACGTGTCAGCATACCGAGACTAAGTTATGGTTCATACATAGGGCAGGGAGGGCTCGAGAGGCGCTGTGCACCCAGCTTCCCAAGCCAGACAACCCCGACAGAAAATCGAGTAAAGAGGTGGCAGCCCCATCACCTGACTTAACGTGCGCAGATTGTGTCTCTGGCAATGTGGAATATTAGAGGACTGACCAACACAAAAAAGGAGTAAAACCAAGTGTGCAAGGAGAGCGAAGTATACATTGCAACAACAGAAACTAAGAAAAAACTAAGAGAAACAGAAAATCTGACGGACTGCTCGATAGCTTACAGCGGCGTCCCACAAAGAAAACGAGCTAGTGCTGGAGTGGCAATTTCAGACAATGATAAATGGAGGACAGATTCGTGAATTCAGCATCATAAATAAAGAAAAATGACAGGTTTCAAATTCCAAGAGATCATCTAACAGTGAAAGCTGTCTACGGCCCAGAGGAGGAAAGGAAGGATGATCCTGATGCCTTTTACGATGATCCTCAGAAAGTGAATAAAAATCAACAAGACAGACCATGTTGTCATCGCTAGTGATTTTAATCCAAGAGTTGGAAATCTACCTACACCAGTAATATCAGGCTTATTTGTAGGAGAGACCCTTGATAATAATGGAAATGAACTACGCACAGATGTCTCCAACAATTTTAAAATTACTACCACATTTTACCGACAAAGACAGTAACAAGTTTATATGGATTGCACGAACATTAATGTCTGTGATTGACTACACACTGATTAATGATAAAATGAAGAATCTTATGAAGATATACATGTTTGCAGAGGAAGAGACATATGTAGTGACCACTTCCTTCTATGCAGTAAGATACGGCTACTGCCAAAATGGAAGGAGACAAACTCCTAAAGAAACCACACCAAGAATTGTTAAAAATACATCTTCTGTCGGTATAGTGTATTAGGAAACTTCATCAATACTGACTCCAACGAAAGTTTGCTTCATTACCAGTCAATACACACATCGATAGAGAATGGAATATCAAAACCGGTGTCATTGAAGAAGCCCTCGAAGCACTTGGTAGAAGGAAGAAAACCGATGGGGAAAACTACACAATCTGGAACACAGAAATTAAGGATACGGTTAAAGGGCAACACAGACCTTGTCTGAAGTTTCTACAGATGAAAACGTCAGAAAGTTTGCAGACGTACGAACAATTACTGTGCGAAGCACACCAACAGTCATGGGGCGCATTTATAAGCGTCTTAGAACACGATGTACATGGCAGACAGCAATGTGCATACGAGGTCATGAAAGCCCTCAACAAGAAAGAAAGACGCTGCGACACTGAACATGATACTCAATAAGCAATTGATAAATTATACAGATCTGTGGTGTACACTGAAGACTGGAAATGACACTCGAGAAAATATGTACAATGAATCAGTAGAAGCAATTACTACGGACCAACTACATCACGGCTTGAAAGGTATGAAATATAGGAAAAAAAAGAATAGATGGAATACATACAGAGCTAATTAAATATGGGGAGGGTTACCACTAAATAAGACTGTACAATTAATAAATGAATGTTGGCTGAAATCCAGATCCGCAGACCATTGGTATATAGCAGAAGTGATCTCCTTCCATGAAAGGGAAGAACAGTGGTTGTAGAAGCTTTCGCGGCATAAGTCTCCGGAACACTGGCTACAAGCTAGACAGATAGATCAATAACCGCATGCAGAATATTACAGAAACTATTATTTCTGGAAACAGTAAAATAATAAACTCCCTGAAAAGCAAAAGCTCTTACGGAATTGATGGCATTTCCAGCAAGGTACTTTGAGTTTGGTCCCCACAGATAAGTAAGATTATCAGCCAAGTATGTAATAGCTCTTTGGAGCAGGGTGTTTTCCCCAATAGACTGAAATATGCCATTGAAAAACCATTACATAAAAAGGGGGATACGTCAGATGTCAACAACTACTGCCCAATCTCTCTTCTGACAGCTCTACCAAAAAATTTTGAGAAAGTAATGTATTCAAGAGTAGCCTCCCATATTTGTAAAAATAAAGTACTAACAAAATGTCAGTTTGGTTTTCAGAAAGGCTATTCAACAGAATATGCTATATACGCTTTCACTGATCAAATATTAAATGCTCTGAATAACCGGACGTCACCCACTGGTATTTTTTGTGATCTATCAAAGGCCTTTGATTGTGTAAATCATGGAATTCTTTTAGATAAGCTAAATCATTATGGTTTGAGGGGGGCAGTGCACAAATGGTTTAATTCATACTTAACTGGAAGAAAGCAGAAAGTTGAAATAAGTGGTTCAGGTAATGTTACAACAACAGCTGATTCCTCAAACTGGGGGGCTATCAAGTATGTGGTCCGACAGGGTGGAGTCTTAGGTCCTTTACCGTTCTTGATATACATTATTGACTTACCATTCCACATTGATGGAGATGCAAAGTTAGTTCTTTTTGCTGATTAGACAAGTATAGTAATAACATCCAAAAACCAAGAACTAAGTGATGTAATTGTAAATGATGTTTTTCACAAAATTATTAAGTGTTTCTCAGCAAACGGACTCTCTTTGAATTTTGATAGAACACAGTATATACAATTCCGTACAGTAAATGGCACAATTCCAGTAATAAATATATTCTTTGAACAGAAGTCTGTAGCTAAGGTAGAATTTTCAAAATTTTTAAGTGTGTCCATTGATGAGAGGTTAAACTGGAAGCAACACATTGGCAGTCTGCTGAAACGTCTGAGTTCAGCTCCGTATGGTATTAGGATTATTGCAAATTTTGGTGATAAGAATCTCAGTAAATTAGCTTACTATGCCTACTTTCATTCACTGCTTTCGTATGGCATCATATTCTGGGGTAATTCATCGTTGAATAGAAAAGTATTCATTGCTCAAAAACGTGTAATCAGAATAATTGCTGGAGCCCACCCACAGTCATATTGCAGACATCTATTTAAGGATCTAGGGATTCTCACAGTAACCTCACGGTATATACATTCACTTATGAAATTTGTTGTTAATAATCCAACCCATTTCAAAAGTAAGTGTGTATAGCTATAACACCAGGAGAAAGGATGATCTTCGCTATGCAGGTTAAATCTGACTTTGGCACAGAAAGCGGTAAATTATGCTGTCACAAAAGTCTTTGGTCACCTACCAAACAGCATCAAAAGCCTGACAGCCAAATAACATTTAAAAATAAATTAAAAGAATTTGTAGATGACAACTCCTTCTACTCATTGGCTGAATTTTTAGATATAAATTAAGGAAAATCCTTAAACATTAGTATCATGCAATATTTTGTGTAATGTAATATGTTGTACAGACATCTTTTATTAACCTGACACGTTCTACATCATTACGAAGTGTCGTATTCATGATCTATGGAACAAGTATTAATCTAATCTAATCATAATGGTTTTATGTCGTTCATGCAAAGTCATTGTGGTGGCAATTGAAGACATAATATGAAAAACACACATAATTTACTGTAGAAACCCATATGACCTTATCGATGTGCAGAAGGCCTTTGAACGTGTGAGCCGTGATAGCCTATGAAAGATTATGTCGGAACAGTGATACACGTACCACGTAACAGAGGTAGTGAAAAGTCGTTACAGTAGCACATGCATTGCAACAAACTCAGGAATCTGTTAGAAGAAATAATTACTAACCGAGGCGTTAGGTAAGGATGTGGACCATCACCTACGCTTTTTAATACTACAATGACATTATCGCAAATGCCAATGTTCAAAGTAAACAAAGGAATTAACATAACGAATGTCCAATATCTGAATGTATTTCGGACTCGTCTCCAAAAATCAGTGTACCAGCTAACGAAGTTCAATATACCAGCTGAACGGAAATACATCTTTAGAAAGTCTATTAACAAAACAAAAATAGTATTCTGAGGAAAATCTCCTGTCACATGAAAAATTGTTTAGGATTATTCAGTTTTAGAACAAGTGTCAGCTATTATTTAGGCTGTGTTGTAAGTTTTGATTTGAACCCTGATATTGAAAATAAAATACAGAAATTTGAAGCTGTCTGTGGCACCGCTAGCAGAACACTGGGCTATAAAGCACAAAAAGACACCGTCGTGATATTCTGTAAAGTAACGGCAGTTCCGGTGCTATCCCACCCAATCGAAAGTTTGATTACCACAAAAAAAAAAAAAAATTGAAACAGCAGAGATCGGGTTCTCTAAGAAAGACGAAGAGCTGCACAAGAAGATACGATTAAAAACGAAGAACTAGAAGAGAAATATTTTCAGCATCAATGAAGAAGTTAAACATCGTGAATATTGGAAGCAAACACCTCATGAGAATTCCAGGTCACAGAATTTCTGATGATTGTGAACTACAAGCAGAATGGGAGATATTGGAAGGCCTGGAAAAAGATGTGTATGATTTTTCTTGAGAGGTCGTAAACAGGCAACAGCCTCATCCTTTAAAGGATGATAGTGTGTGTAGGTGGCTTGTGGGATTTTCTTTGCTTAAAACAGCTTGAATACGTGCATAAAAATCACTCGTAGGTGCAGCTCCATCCTGTGATTGTGCAATAAATTTAATTACGTTTGGTAGTTTTATCTTAAAGTAGACCGACGAAGAACGAGCGACCTAGTTTTTACAGGTTCGAAGCCTACGAACATTTCGTATACGTTACCACCTGTTTTAGAAAACACTTTCGCCTCTTCAAACATTAGGACAAAATACTGGGCTCCTTTCACTTCATATGAGACATTCTAGCATATTGCTAAGGTTATAAGAATTTTATTTGGTGTATCGTGAGGCATTTATTTTTCCCTTTTAGATTTACATTTTTCCTAAGACAGATCCTTCCTTAAAAGTTCCAATGAAAGGAAAAGAAAATGATTTGCACTATCTTTCTACTCATTATGAACTCTTCGAACAAGTCCCTTGAGAGCTGTGTATCGAAGTAAATCGGCAGTCGCTTCCATCCCCCCTTCGTTTTCTTGAACCTCTAGAACATGTCTTTGATCTAGTAGAGCAGCAACCATTACATTCACTCCCACCTATTACTTGCAAGTTATAGAAAATGAGAGAGTGTAATTCCTGAACTACAATTGCAAAGCTTGTGCTTAAAAGTAACAGGATGTAAATATATTGTCATATACCAGTATAATTTTACTGTACATCAGAACGAAATCAGAATGGATGCAATTCATTGAGTTAGAACACAGCCTGAGTTCAGTAGATGACAAAATGCATAGCACTGTTTACGGGATTACCGAAAGGTTGCGATCCCACCTGCCTGCTTTGACTCCTGACACTATGAATATATCGGAAATCAGTGTTTCAAGCATAAAGAATGTGTCCCTCATAGAGCGAACAAACTTAAGTAACATGGGCAATAATGACGTCTAAAAAGCTAAATTAATGGGCCAACCACGAGAAGTAGAAATTCTCGGTGGGTACAAAAGACAGTAAGAATAACACCTTTCCAGACAAGAATTAACCGAAAAATCAAGCACACGAAATACTGCACAGTAAGCACAATCCAAATACGCAATATCTGTATTGCTTCAACGACACCCTTGATGCCAGATACCCACACCCATCTGCGAAACCGATACCGCTTATTTCACTTGGCCTATATGGAAGAAAAAGAAAGCCCATAATGACAATAACACTAAAAGTGTCAAACTCGTTACGTAAACCATAACGTACCATATCAAACACGTAGACCACACTAAAACAAACGAAAACACTCCAGAAATAGTACAAAAATATGACCAACCAACAACGGTAAACCGATGTCGACAACACCTACCAACCACTGTCTAACAACTGCCAAATACTAACAATAAAACACCTTAAATTAATGGAAAGAATCGTCCGCTATTGGTCGAAATAGTGCTGCAAACTAATCACAGACAACTTCTTTCCCCACTGCAGCAAGCAATGACCTGCTCGTAAATTTCCTTATTTCGGACACCGAATTTTATATGCATTCCCTGTCACCTTCCCGAAAATTCTGAAAACTTATTATGAGACGTTTGGTGGGTTTCCAAACTTATCTTCTCACACCCTTCACCCAGAGCTTTTCGAGTTGTATGGATACGAAATCAGAAGTCAAATGACGTAAGCAAAACATCTAATGCGAAAATAAACAGCACATCCACTGCTGACAAGAAAAAAAAAATCAACCATCTATCGAATCGAAACAGGCAATATATTAATGTAAAATATCTGTTTTTGATGTTTACTGTAAAAAAATATTCGCAATGGGCAAGAATGTCAACTAAAACATGAACACTGTAGTTTTCTTAAAACTTAACATACCTGCAAAATACATTTTACAAGAAATATCAGTTAACTTACCATGGCTCTTAACTTGATGAAGAATTCCTCTCTTCCTCTCCAGGCAACAAGAACTACTCTCTCTCTCTCTCTCTCTCTCTCTCTCTCTCTCTCTCTCTCTCTCTCTCTCTCTCCAAACAACAAAAACGCCTCTCTCTCTCTCTCTCTCTCTCTCTCTCTCTCTCTCTCTCTCCAAACAACAAACACGCCTCTCTCTCTCTCTCTCTCTCTCTCCAAACAACAAACACGCCTCTCTCTCTCCCTCTCCAAACAACAAAAACGCCTCTCTCTCTCTCTCTCTCTCTCTCTCTCTCTCTCTCTCTCTCTCTCTCTCTCTCTCTCTCTCTCTCTCTCTCCAAACAACAAAAACGCCTCTCTCTCTCTCTCTTTCTCTCTCTCTCTCTCTCTCTCTCTCCAAACAACAAAAACTACTCCTCTCTCTCCAAACAAACAACAAAAACTCCTCCTCTCTCTCCAAACAAACAACAAAAACTCCACCTCTCTCTCCAAACAAACAACAAAAACTCCACCTCTCTCTCCAAACAAACAACAAAAACTCCTCTCTCTCCAAACAAACAACAAAAACTCCTCCTCTCTCTCCAAACAAACAACAAAAACTCCACCTCTCTCTCCAAACAAACAACAAAAACTCCACCTCTCTCTCCAAACAAACAACAAAAACTCCTCCTCTCTCTCCAAACAAACAACAAAAACTCCTCCTCTCTCTCCAAACAAACAACAAAAACTCCTCCTCTCTCTCCAAACAAACAACAAAAACTCCTCCTCTCTCTCCAAACAAACAACAAAAACTCCTCCTCTCTCTCCAAACAAACAACAAAAACTCCTCCCCTCTCTCCAAACAAACAACAAAAACTCCTCCTCTCTCTCCAAACAAACAACAAAAACTCCTCCCCTCTCTCCAAACAAACAACAAAACCTCCTCCTCTCTCTCCAAAACAACAAAAACTCCTCCTCTCTCTCCAAAACAACAAAAACTCCTTCTCCAAACAACAAAAACTCCTCCTCTCTCTCCAAACAAACAACAAAAATTCCTCCTCTCTCCGAAACAACAAAAACGCCTCCTCTCTCTCCAAAACAACAAAAACTCCTCCTCTCTCTCCAAAACAACAAAAACTCCTCCTATCTCTCCAAAACAACAAAAACAAAACAACTCCTGCCAACTCTGTGCACACAACAAAACGCAGTAATACTCGATGCGCGCGAAGCTAACCAAGTAACACCAATAACCCACAGCTGCTAGTTTCACGCCTTGCAGCCATCAGGCAGGTCACGTGACTCGATAGCAGCGCCTCTCGTGGCGCCCCACCAACCGGCCGTCTCATAAATTGGCTGTATGTCGGTGTTTTGACTGACCGACCGACCGACGAGCTTTTATTGTCGAGATGTCGGGCGCGTCCAACCACTTGACAACCAACCCAAGAAATTGTGTCGTGTGTAGCGCGATCGTGCCAACCGCATGAGTAAAACTCCTGTTCTGACAGCTCTCTGAATTAAATTCTGTTGTAATTTACATTTAGACGTCCGAGGCGGACGAAACTTTAAGGACTGAATTTTTAGAGAAATTCAAAGACTGCAGATGTTTTCGCGACAAATCGTGCGAGGAGTATAAGAATAGAGATGCAAAAAATGAGGTACTTATTTCATTTTTTAACGAATCCATAATGGTTTCTCTATGTGCAACACGAGATTCAGTCTGTCGATCTTCTTTAATTCTGTTTTTAGATTTTAATTTCCCTGTAGACCAAACTGTGGGATCTTTAATTTTTATTTGTTTATTTATTAGAATTCTAACGCCGAGCGAGGTGGAATCGCATTCGAGAGGACGACGGTTCAATCCAGCGTCCGGCCATCCTGATTTAGGTTTTCCGTGATTTCCCTAAATTGCTCCACCCAAATTCCGGGATGGTTCCTTTGAAAGGGCATGGCCGACTTCCTTCACCATCTTCCCCTAATCCGATGAGGGCGATGACCTCGCTGTTTGGGCTCTTCCCCCAAATAACCCAATTCAACAATTCTAACAGCCGCTAAATGTTTCATTTCTTACGTATCTGTTGTATTTACTAGATGATGCGCTCCGCCCTCAAGTGTAATCTTTCTTGTTCAAATATGAAATGAGTTTCTGAAATTTGCAGGTCATCTATTCTACTACATCCGTAAATAAATTAAAAATGTTTTCATGGTAGTCTTTTGTTTTAGTTATTTTACTTCATCATGATTTATTTCCTCTGTCAACTATTGGTCACGTTGCACGTTTCAGAAATAATTTTAGTTAATAATTGTAGCGGTATGACAGTACTGAATCTTAGGTCTGCCTCCAATGGTGAGAAATTGTAATACAGCTAACAGCCTCTCCTCGGAGTTCATCACTTCTCTCAGGACTGCATTATTTTTCCTTTAAGAATGGTTCTATTATGTCCAGCAGCTTTGAAATGCATGATTCACCCCTTCTTAAATAATCAAGAAAATTATAAGATCTCACCCTGAACATGGGTGAATTTCTTCCCTTGCCACTTCTTTGCCCACAGCTTTGTATCAACTTTTTTCTCTTCTTACCTTCTCTATGAAAAACCAGGCGCGATCTCGTAGAACAAAAACGCAATGAACTGAAGAGAAAACAAACAGGGCGGCACTATAATGACCGAGGATAGTCGGTTCAGACGTGTGTAGGTTGCGACCAATTTGGTCATTCTGTCATCCGATAAATTGGTGTGTGTATGTAGGAGCCTTGTATACGCAAATATTGTTCATTGAGACCCTAAACCGATGACAAATCCGTATTTCCTGCTTCCCGACGCTGAGCTGCCTCTGTTTCCTTTATGGCGCACAGTTTCTTAGTGACACCAATTTCCGTGGACAAATTGTGGTTCCATAGATCTGGACAAATATTTATTTCAATTTCGTAGCTCGAGGGGTGGAGGTTAGTTTAACGTGCTGTCGACAGCGAGGCCATTAGAGACGGAGCACAAGCTCGGACTATGGAAGAGTGGACTAGGAAATCGGCCATGCCCTTTCACAGGAACCATCCCGGCATTTTCAGTAAGCAATTTAGGGAAATCACGGAAATCCTATACCTAAATGATCGGACGCAGGTTTGCACCGTAAACCTCCCGAATGCGAGTCCAGTGTGCTAACCCCTGCGTTACATCACTCAATAATTTCATAGTTGTTTGAAAGAACTATTCTGAGGTTACAAGCAAACTCCCGCGAGAAATCGTGGTCAGCCACCCAACCGAACTTTCCTCAAGCATTGCCAGTAACTCCCCAGCGTGTGTCGCCAGTGATCTGTCGTAACGTTGCTTCGGTATACTACATACCTGGCAAGATATAGCACTGAAATCCTTCAATACTGAAGTTAGAAGCCTATTATGAGACATCGGAACCTGCTAATGTGAAATCTAGATTTTCGAGCTCTTTCTCTCATTCAGTTACAGTCAGAGTCTCACTGTCAGTAAAGGACCCTATCCTACACATGCGCCGGTTTATCGACCGACCGATAAATTGTGCGTGTGTAGCTTGTTGACCGACCGACCGATTAACTGTACGCCTGTAGGCTTGTTGGTCGAAAGACCGATTTTTTTTTGCGGTGGGTTTGTTAGGTAAGACTAGCAAACAGCCGCACCCGCCTGCCCACGCCCCCATTCGCCGTACAAATTGTGTAGTCTGTCCTGCAAGCCGCCCCACAACAGTTCCTTTTCAGTCACTATGCGCGGGGTTCAATGCAGTCCAAATGTGGCTAACATGGCGGTGTGCGAGGCAGACGGAATTGTGATGACAGAGTTTCTGGAAAGTTTTCGAGTCTTCAGATATCTGTGGGACATGGCGTGTGAGCAGTACAGCAATAGAGGGTTAAGAAATGAAGTGCTTCTTTCATTTTTAACGAATCCGTAGTAGTATCATGTGGCAAATAGAGAACATAAAAAATACACACTTTTGTGAATAACCGTTAGTCGTCTGTCTGTTTCTCGATTTTGTTTCCAATACTCACCGGAAATGTCAGATAACCTGGGTCGACAGAAGCATCCGATCCAACGCGTCGGCTTTGACCCGTGACGTAAGGGTGTTGTCCTGTGTGACGTCATGACGGCGCGGAGTTTGGTTTGAGTGTGGCTGTCTCCAGTTCTGTTTTATCTTATTTTATTTACTTTTCTGATCTGTTCGTTCTATCTCGTGAGATTTTTTTTAAAATTTAAAAACACTTATTACTTATTTTAATTATATGTTTCCTCGAATTTCTGTTTTAGTTTATTATATTTATCTTTCTGATCTGTTCGTTCTATCCCGTGAGATTTGTTTTTTTAAAAAGACAAAAAATACTAATCAGCTACTGAAGCATCTTTATCTTCTATTGGTTGCAAGGGTTATGACCCCTGGGGAGGTGGGTGAATATTCATGCATGGCTGTCTTCACTTACACGTTGTAGCTACGCAAGGCGTCTAAATTTGTTTATATTTAGTTTGCCCTCCACCCAAAACACGCCATTTCCCGCTCTTGTCCCGTTAGTGTCATTAGGCTTCTTGTGGAAAGTGTGTGTGTTTTTGTTTCCGCCATATTTGTGACGTATTGGGTCAAGGCAGACGGGTGGGATCGGACGCTTCCGTATTTCCGATAACCTTAAATAGAGACAGATTGGATTTTTATTTCGTTTCCGATACGTATCGAAAATAACTAATAACCGAATTATAGACGGTACACGGACTTTTATTCATGAAATCCACTATGTTCATTATTAGAAGTGTTACAAAAATTCAACCTATCGTCACCGCTTCTGCTATGAAGAGCGAAGTGGAGGACTTTTCGTACGTTCTGACAACTGTTAAGTGCTTCATTTCTTATGAATATGTTGCTGAATTTATTACATAATATGCGCCGCCGCCATTTGCTGTCATCCTTCTAATCTGAAATGAGTTTCTTGACCTTACAGGGGATATTATTATTAGGGACTAGTGCAGCAGGGGATACAACCCGTCGGCTTTGGGCAATGACGACACAAGTGGCCAATCGAGAAGCGATTCTTCTTAGTGTTGTAGCTCCCTTCAGTGGCTGATAAGTGTTTTTTGGCTTTTTAAAAAAAATCTCACGAGATAGAATAAACAGATCCACTTTATTAAGCAATCAGTAAAAAAACGAAACTGAAACATAACAGCAAAAGCGAAAATGGTAAACTGCTCTCTGGCGGCTTGTGACGTCCTTGTCCAAAGCCGACGGGTTGTATCCCCTGCTGCACTAGACCCTATTATTACATACGAACATAAATTCATGAAGTTTACGTGAATATAATTTAATTTTCGTTTCGCTTCTTCATCACGAATATTTCCTCAAGCAACTATGAATCACCTTGCAGAAGTATCATTCTAGATAATTTTGGTGATTATTTGCGCTGAATCTGAGGTCCTCGTAAATTCCGCCAGAGGCTAGAAATGATATGTAGCTATCGTTTGACGACGTTCAGGAGCTCCGAAATGCATTTTCCATCCATTCTTAAATAATTCCGAAAATCTTCGGGTCTCTGCTCCGTAAGTAACAAAGCGTAGGTGCATTTGGTCCATTGCATTAGCCATTTCTTTACCCACAGCTTTATCACGGCTTTTTCTGGCCTTGTTAGTTCCAACGGCCAAGCCAAATCCCAATTCTTTTCCTGGCCATGGCCCAGTCCTAGTTAATGTTTGACTCCAAAAACGCTAAACGTGCCTTCATCCCTGTGCAACTACATCCATCACAGGCTTCTCATTCATCGTGTATTTGTAATAATGCAGAGTGAGGAAGTATTTGCAGTAACAAGTAAAACTTTAACCAATGCGTAAACTTAGAGGAAACGGGAGAGTCCAAAAAGCGAGGTAAGGAATAAATATTTGTTAACTAAAGCAAATTCTACGTGTCACACGTAAAGTGATCGTTTCTGTGTTTCCAGTCGCGAACAACTCGTTTAAGGAAATACAGTTGTATGAAATCCCACACAGACACCTCCTTCAGGAATGTAGGTTGTATAAAGAAACAGCGAAGTTTGCTGCAAATTGTGCTAAAGAGGTGACTCCTTTTAGACGTGAGAGGTGCTTCTGACGACAGTTCCTAAGAAATAGGCTAAGAATTAATTCATCTAGGTGCAAATTATCGAGGAGTCAGCGTTTCAGATGTTATGTCAAATATATCTACTGTAAGTATACATGCCAAAGAAGCGGCTTCTTGCAGTCCGAAACCGTAGAAGACCTTGTGTTATTAAGTTATTAATAAAAAATTGTCTCCAACGGTTGATACACGTAGACTGATCGTATAAAAGGTGCATTATTTGACACAGCACAGATTGGTGAATAACGTTCTATTTATAACCGAATTCCCGGATTTCTCGGTTAAAATTACTTTCTCCCGGGTGTAAATACTTTTTCCTTGTTAAGTGACAGGATCCTTTTCCTTGGAACTGTAAAAATTAACAATCCTTTGAATGGTTATATACACCGGCGTAGTACTTTTCGGCCATTTAGAAAACCAAACTCAGTAAAAAAAAAAAAAAAAAAAAAAATAATTGGAAACATGTACGCTGCATATTTTCGTATTACGAAAGTGTAAATTTATATTCCACCAAACGCAGCATGTCACTTTCCGAAGCATTGAAAGAAAGACTGCAATGCGCGTTTGTAGCCAGTCATAGCTCATGCCACGAGATCTCGCCAGGCGATGACAGCGGATATTCGAACATAGGACACGTGAGAGCAATATCACTGTTAAGCAGCGCGTACACACAGATAGGAAACGTTAATGGTTTAAATTAATATACTTATTATTACTATAAGAAAAGCACAGTTTTCACATATAATCTTGATCTCTATGATTAATAAGCTGCAAGAGAAGCTAAGCTTTCACATATAATGTTGATCTATTTTGTGCGTGTTACACTTAGGACATCGCACAAATGTGCCAGAAATTTTTTTAATACAGACATGACTGTCTGATTTTCTGAGCTCGAAATTTTTCTAAATTTTCGTACTCAGACTTCATTTTTAAATGAGTCGAACTCTCCGTGATTTAAGGAATTTATCGTAAATTCTCGCACATAGTTCATCTTATATATAAGGAAATTTATTTTGAAAGTAACGCTTTTCAAACAAGCGTTCTCAATATTTTCCCGGGACCTGTTAGAAATAGGTTCGTTTCAGAGAGCGCCAGATAACAGGCGTCACCGCGCTTGCGCAGCTACTAGGATGCTGGAAGCTCGTATGTTTGTAGACGTAAGACATTAAACGTTCTTACATTGTCATAAAAGAAACAAGACATCAGAGGATACTCCAAAAGCATCGGAATTTCGTGAACCACACCAAAACGCGTAATTCGGCTTGAAGTGCACATTCGTATGTCCAGATTCGGATGTAAATTTTCTTGGAGTGCGTGTAATGTATTATTTCATGTTTGGTTCTTCATTATGACATAATTTCATACGGGCTAAAAGATGAAAACATGCACTTTTAAAATGCAGCGAACAGCTGAAACCAGCCATTAGTGTGGAATTAAACACTTCGTTTCAGATAAATTGACTGCATCTGCGGAAAAGATTGCTAAAAGCCAAATCTCTTTAGCAAATCGACAAAAATAACTTCATTTTTCTGCAAGGCGATTATGCTTGACTGTCAGAAAGGTGGAAATAAAATCTGAAACTGATAACATATTTTAGCCTTCCGTACTCATGTCAATGTATTTTAATTCACTTGATAGCTCCTGGCCACAGAAACCCATTTTGTTTTCACTTGACGTGAGAGCAATAAACGAAGAGAAAACAGCAAAATCACTTAACGTAAGCGTCGGTCACGTGAAGATTATTATCTTTCCCACTAAAACTGAGACTGCTTTGTGCATCAGAAAAAAAACTAACCATCAAAATTGGATGGGTAATCTGTAACCGGGAGAACAAGAACTCTTCAGAAAATTTGCGTTCTTTATTCCCTATAGCTAAAACTTGCTTTTTTGTGACATAAAATTAAATACAGGATAAATGAAACCAATAGAGGAGACAAGCAAGTCAGTACACATTTCTTCAATCCTTAAACCTAGCATTTTTTTCTCTAACTGTTACAGATTTACATGACGTGCTTTCCTTTCTGGGAAAGAATTTATTACCTCATCAAAGATCGTTAAATGTTTTGCTACGCGGAAAGAGATTCTTTGTCTAGGTACTGAAAAAGCCGTTAATACAAACAGTACCCAAGACTTGTGTGGCTTCTGAATCTGATTACGTGTTTTGTCACTGTCTGCTAGATAAAACGAAATAGGCTTGTCTAATATTGTAGCTATTCTAACAAACACCAATCAAACGAGAATGTTTTGGCACAAAGGACATTTTTATAACACGAGAAAATGTAATTCACGAAGTACCAGTTTCAAATGCTTATGAGACCTACTACAAGCAAAAGCTTTGTTCGGAACTAGTTTCAAATTTCATTCATATGCTTCAGCTTCTCAAGCATGAGATCGAAAAGTAGTAGTATGAAAATTTTATATAAATTTGGGATCGTCACTGCTCGGGATTAGCCGAGCGGTCTGAGGCGCTGCAGTCATGGACTGTGCGGCTGGTCCCTGCGCAGATTTGGTGGAATATAAATTTACACTTTCGTAATACGAAAATATGCCGCGTACATGTTTTCATTTTTTTTACTGAGTTTGGTTTTCTAAATGGCCGAGAAGTACTACGCCGGTGTATATAACCATTCAGAGGATTGTTAATTTTTACAGTTCCAAGGAAAAGGATCCTGTCACTTAACAAGGAAAAAGTATTTACACCCGGGAGAAAGTAATTTTAACCGAGAAATCCGGGAATTCGGTTATAAATAGAACGTTATTCACCAATCTGTGCTGTGTCAAATAATGCACCTTTTATACGATCAGTCTACGTGTATCAACCGTTGGAGACAATTTTTTATTAATAACTTAATAACACAAGGTCTTCTACGGTTTCGGACTGCAAGAAGCCGCTTCTTTGGCATGTATACTTACAGTAGAAATATTTGACATAACATCTGAAACGCTGACTTCTCGATAATTTGCACCTAGATGAATTAATTCTTATCCAATTTCTTAGGAACTGTCATCAGAAGCACCTCTCACGTCTAAAAGGAGTCACCCCTTTAGCACAATTTGCAACAAACTTCGCTGTTTCTTTATACAACCTACATTCCTGAAGGAGGTGTCTGTGTGGGATTTCATACAACTGTATTTCCTTAAACGAGTTGTTCGCGACTGGAAACACAGAAACGATCACTTTACGTGTGACACGTAGAATTTGTTTTAGTTTACAAATATTTATTCCTTACTTCGCTTTTTGGACTCTCCCGTTTCCTCTGCGTTTACGCATTGGTTTCAGTTTTACTTGTTACTGCACACGCGCGCGCAGATTTCACACACATTTCAACATTCTTTTGGAATCGTCTTATTCTTCCATAATTTGTGATTTCCCGTCTCTCCTCCTCCTTCATTCTAATAAACATTATCACTAATTATGTAACTTACTCTACGGTTAACTTCACTACCCCTGCCACAATCAACAGTTTAGTTATCCCGCGTTTATTCTCCGATTAGGCATTATTACATGTTCATACTACACGTTTTCCGCATTACTCCCAGAATAGAACTCAGGCGGCTGCTATCGGGGACAGTAGAACTGGTAGAACTGGTTCTACTAGTGCAGCGGTCTGGCCTAATATTTTCTATCAAAATTTCATTTTCTTGGAAACACCAAGAAGAAAATATGTAATCTTTCTTACCTATCGATCCTGTTAGTCGTTCACTTCCACTCTGGTAGTCTGAATCTATGGATTCCGCTGGAAATTATAAGAACGCTGATTATTCGCAGCCGGCGGAGATGGCCGATCGGTTCTAGTCTCTACAGTCTGGAACCGCGCGACAGGTACGGTCGCAGGTTCGAATCCTGCCTCAGGCATGAATGTATGTGTTGTCCTTAGGTTAGTTAGGTTTAAGTAGTTCTACATTTGCTACATGATGAAGAGGAGTACTGTAATCCAAGAACTGTCAAGAAACTTATTACTTCCTCCCTAAGGTATCTCATGAAATGATCGTCATGTCAGAGCTATCGCAGGTGTCAGTGCAGAATTCGAGCATAGGGCGGTTTTGATGTACCCGAAAGAATCATTCTCACACGGTAGCTGATGTCGACGTTTATCGGAAGCTAAGAAGCCCAATAAAGCATCTTCCCTGACAATCACATGCTGAATGGCTGTATTTTTAAGCATACCTCTATACAGACGCACAAGACGAAAAAGTATCGCTATAAACGCTTTGAGGTCTACCTGCATATGTGGATGACGAAGCCGTCGTCGACTCCCCTGTCCAGCATGCTCTGGACGGCCTCCCTCGTGCAGACGGACAGCCCCAGGACGTTGACGTCCAGTGTGTGCCTCCACTCGGCTGTCTGTCCATCTGGGAACACAGGATGCTGTCGTCATCAGTCAGCAATAAAGCGAAGGACGAGGACTGCAGTGAAACCCTGTGTACCGACACATCATTCGAAATGCTTATGCTGTTAAAGTTAGTGATCCTGTATACAATGAAGCTACTCAGAACAGCCACTATTTTAAATGTAGTGACAGAGCATCGCCGTTTAAGCCGATGCTGTAATCCTCGTCACAAGAAGTCGAGTGCAAACTGTTGTATCTACATCTTCACAGCCACTTTATGTCACCAGTATTATCAATTTGAGACGCTGAAGACGGGTCCAACCTGTAGAAGTCGGAGGGTGTCACATCTGCACTGTGCGAAGTGTAAGAGATCTTAATACAGTCTAAGAAGGTGCCAGATTAGCTGCCAAAGATTCGTGTGGTTTGGCATTACCATTGTGAATTTGAACCGCTTCCGTGTTCTTTTGTAATCTCTTCGTGGTAGTGACGACTTTATGCTTGTAAAAGGTGAACGTGTCCCTCGCTATTTACGAACAGCGGCATTACAGAAAATCAATAACTGCGTCCTTATCATTCCAAAATAGTAATTATGAATTTTTTTGCCGATGGCTACCTCTTACATTTGTTTAGTATTCGGAAGGTGATGCGTCGCATGTACCTGGACCCTTCTCATTCTGGATTATATACAGGGTGGTCGGATGCAGTCTGAAAATCTTTTGAGGGTCTTGCAGTGTAGGCTGAGTTGAGAAATAGTTGTTAAGAAAAGAACTCGATACGTTCAGAAATAGTAAGCACTGAAGGTCCTTGAGCGCACAAATTCAAGCGGCCCGCTAGATGCAGCTAGTATCAGTTATTATAGCATGGAAGGCAACATTCGAGACTACTCAGCCTTCGGCTCTGGTTCGATCCTTACTGCCTTCCCGTGTCCAATTATTGTGTCGCTCTCTTGCTCGGTATTCGGGAAACAAACGATCATGTTTGGCGACACTGTCTCTGGCGGGCCTCTTGAATTTGCGTGCTCAAGTTGCAACGGCCTGATTTCCTTTTGTCTTTTACTCGGACACGTTGCAACGTATCGAATTAATTCTCAGCACAACTTACCCTGCAACAGCATTACGTGCTATTCGGACTGTTTAGCACAACCCTGTATATTCACGTTTCGTCAAAGGCCAGTAGATGGGATGCAAACATGTCTTTATTGGCTTCCAACACTTGCAACCTTCTCTTTATCGGTCTCAATCCAATATGTTCACACTTTCCGTATTACAAATTTTTTTTCACTCTACGTAATGCTTTTGGAACACAGACCATGTTTTTAGAAAGCTCTCAGGTTCTTAAACCATTGTATGCGTAAATAGACTCGTCGCCTCGCTGAGGATTTGTGTCAATGATTTTAGTTTAAAGCGTCCCACTTTTGACACTATGAAACAGTACGTAACACTAATTCCTTTACTATCAAAAAATTTTATTTCATTATATTTCATTAATCTCATATTTTATTTTTCAATTTTAGTATTGCGTTAATATTTTGAAGGAATCATCATAAATCATTTGTAGCTGATATTTTATCAGAAATGTGCCTAAAATCCAACATCCAATAAATTTATGAATTTAAACTACAAAGAACACAGCTAAAACAAAACAAGTCGCCTCTAGTGAGAAGATCGTAAAATATTTCAATCGTACTGTGCGAATGGAACCTGCTGCCTAATCGAAAAAGACTCAACTTAAACAAAAATTAATGAAACTAGTTCTGTAGGTTAAAAATAGCTATAATACCAAAGGTATACATAATTGCTTCGTTACAAAATGGTAAATACTAACAATATTGATGAAGGAAGTTAATGCAAGTCGCATCACAGAGGTGCTCTGCTAGTACACAACCTGACACATCCAGGTCTTTCACCTGCCTTGGTCCACTGTCTAGTAGATGAACGTTCGTTTGTCTCGCTATTTACAAACTGCGTTTGAGAATCAAGGTGGCTGTGCCAAACTTATACTAATGAATGCGGCAGGGAATTATTCCACTGTATAACCCTGGTTAAAAATGGATAAAAGTAGGAGGGTAGATGAACAAGCATTAGCTCGCCCTCTCGGATCAATCCAACAAGTAAAACTGCATTAATTTGGTATGTAGTGTCTCTCTCTATCTCTCTATTTGTTTAGTCGATTCCCACTCTCCATGACCCCATGAACTAGAGCATGTCGATTTCTTCAGTCCTGCATTTTCTCCTGCAGAAGTTCCGAAACCATTACTGATGTGACGCCATCGATTCATCTCATCCTTGCCCGCCCTCTTCTTCTGCCTCCGATCTTGCCCAGCATTACCGTCTTTTCTATCGAATGGTGTCTTCTCGTAATGTCCCTAAAGCAGGTCTGTTTTTTTGCTTCTTTATTATACCGTTTAAGCAGCAGTCTGGTTTTTATTTACTGTATTCATACTCTTTTCAATCCATGGAACTCTTAAGAATTTTCTTCCAATACCACAATTCCACGCCGTTCAGCCTTTCTTGCGATTCAGGTCTTACATCCGTATATCACAACTGACTATACAGATTTTTGTTGTAAAGTTACGTCTCTACTCCTTAAAACACTGACCGTGTTGTAATTCCCCTCTCCTCAAAGCGGTAACGGTCACGGTCACAGAAATTACCTCCATTTTGCTCCTCCCGTATGCCATGAAGTGATACGTGCAGTTGCATAATTTTCGTTTTCTTGACGCTCTAATTCAGATCAGCATCTGTACTTCCTCCTTTCACCTTAAGTAAGAGGATGTTTAACTGTCTTCCACCTTCTGCAACCGGCCGGCCGAAGTGGCCGTACGGTTCTATGCGCTACAGTCTGGAGCCGCGTGACCGCCACGATCGCAGGTTCAAATCCTGCCTCGGGCATGGATGTGTATGATGTCCTTAGGTTAGTTAGGTTTAAGTAGTTCTAAGTTCTAGGGGACTGATGACCACAGCAGTTTAGTCTCATAGTGCTCAGAGCCAAGCCTTCAGCAACCAGTATGCTGTCATCTGCATTTGTAAGATATCTATCTCAGCTATTTGAATTCCAGTTTATTCTTCATCTATCCCAGCATTCCTCATAGTGTCCACTGTTGAGCCAACTGACTTTGATCCTTTCCCGTCGCAAGGTTGAACTCACCTTGGTAGAGTTACAGGCATGTAAAGTCGGAGCGGGGACGGATGGAGAATCATTCTGGGGGGGGGGGGGGGGGGGTGGTTACTATCGCAAGTAGGGTGACTGACGTTTGATATGGGCTGATAGTTATGCCCGATACCTGGGACCGAGATTCATACCAACCACTCCTTAAGAAGGTGCGTCTTAACACGTTAACGTTAAAGGCCGGCAGTGTCAATAAGCACCATTCACGTACGTAAGCAATTGACAACAATAACTAAAACCTTACGTCACATTTTAATTATTTCATCTGCCTTATTCTTTACTATGTCATATTCATTTGTTTAGGAATGACTGTACTAATATGAAAGGCAAGAACATAGGAATGCAAAAGCGAATTTTAGATAAATCCTCAAGCATTTCTAATTCCCTGCAGTAGTTATTCCCTAATTCTAGTCGCAAATTCTAGCTGCAAAGGCATCGTGCTACGCAGTTCCCTTCTTTTGTTTGGTGAAAACAATTTTTGGTTTCTTTTCTGTATCCGTGCGACGTTGGGCAGATTTGATGGTCATAGACGAGGGGCGTTCAATAGGTAACGCAGCGTTTCTTTTCTGAAAGCAGGTTGGTTCTATTCAGGATTCTATTAAACCTTATTATTCCCCACTCATTGGGCACAAATCACAATTTTTCAACATTATTTCCGTTCAATGTGAAGGCCTCGCACCACCTCGCTGGGCTCGCTGGGAGAGGCAGTATGCTGACATGGTACGACTCTACTGGACGACATCGGAGGCATTGGACCCAACAAATGTCGGGAGGTGCGAGATCCTGGCCGTACGGTGGCTGAGGAGGAACAGCCCAACGAAGTTCTGTACTCTCGGGTGCGCATACTTGTGTGAGGGCTTAGATTGTCTTGGAGAAGGAGCAGTTTGTTTGCATTTTTGTGGCGACGAGCACACTGAATTCATTCAGTTTCCTGAAGGTAACAGAACACAGTTCAAAGTTGATCGTTGCCCCGTGAAGTAGGGCAGCAAACAGAATAACCCCTTGAGAATCCCAAATGGCCGTCGCCATGACTTTATCGTCTGAGGATGCGGCTTTGAAGTTCTTCTTCACAGGAGATGTGGTGTGGCGTGACTCCATGGACTGCTGCTGTATTTCCGGCTCGAAGTGATGAACCCGTGTTTCATCGCCTTTGTGGTTGTTCTTACAAATAATTGCCTCGATCAACCTCTTGACGGGCAAGTAATTCCACGCAGATGGTTCTTCGTAGTTATTTTATGGTCTTCTGTCAGTCGGCAAGGAACCCACATCTTTCAGTACTCCAATTCAAGAACGACTGCGTATTTTATTGCGATCCGTCGATCAGCTCGAATGAGAGTGGCTACTCGTTGCAACAGATGAAGCGTGACAGCTGTGTGCGGCCGCCCAGACCGCGGGAGATCGCAAGGTTTCGCGACCTTATTTGCGATGACAAAGCCTCATCCTACGAATAATCTTACTTTCGTTCAGCGCCAGGTCTTCGTAGACATTTTGCAATCTATTACGAATACCTGTGAGTCTCTGGTTTTCCGACGAAGGAAACTCAACAACAACTCTCTGCTTGCAACGCACCACTTGTTACAGACGCCATTTTGAATTCTACGTATGTCGCCGCCAGATGTTGAAACTTCATAAAACTAGAGGGGTGAAGCGGAAATATTCCACCATGTCCCACAGGAAATTCCGCATTTTGCCAGCCGGAATTGGATGAGATAACGAAGTGTTGCATTACTTGTTGAACGCCCCTTTTATGTATCCTAAAGTTGAAGCCACTGAGTGGTGGGAAAGTAGATTTGATGGAGTCGTCCATCTTTAGTACAAAATATAAGAGACTAGCGATGCACTGGTTGAAGTAAGCGAAGACGAAAATACGAACATAATGGGTGCACGTGAGGATGGCAATTTGGCTGACTTTATCAGTGCTTTCCTTTGTTGTAAGAAGGCCAATATTTGTTCTGTCTCACGGCGAAATAGCTAGCCAAATGCAAACCAGTATTATTGCGGGTCCTATTTCACATGCTATCGTCTGTCCACTTAGTCTTGTTTCTTGAGAGCCACAGTTCTGTTCGGAATTTTTTGACTTAATTCTATACGTTTCGTGCCTTTTGCAACTTCTGCCATAGTCGGCGATCTACCACTGTTCAGCGTTGCAGCGAACAGCCGGTCAGTGCGCGACTAACAGGTGAGCGGGTATTTCTTTATCTTTGTGGTGTGCTGTCAATATGTACCACACGTGAAGATAACAGTCTACGTACATACGCACTGACACAAAACTTTTCTCTCCTGCCTATCATGTGAATTACAGGAAAGCAATCGGTACGAAACGCAAAGCGTGCACATTAGACGTAATGCGAGATCTCTATTCGCCTCTGCTCCATGCCTGTCACACCCTCCCCCCACCCGCCCCCGTGGCGGTCTTTGTGCTCCTCCCTCCGCACTGTACGCTCGCCTCTGCTCACGGAACGAGAAAGAGGGAACACATTTTAGTTGTACACTCTGCAACTGACATCACTTAATTCTGGTTGACGTATTTAATTTTGGAGTTATAGTTCAAAATAATTTAGACTGTAAATCTTTCACTTCTGTTGTACTCACTTGTTTCCCATATCTGGCTCTGTCTCAAATACGTATTTACATCAAAAAGAGCTATAATTATGTGTGGTATGTGAAAATAAGACGTCAAGGACTAATGACCGCCTGTAAATAGAAGATGGGGCGCTTTCCTGCTTGTTTCTTCGTCACTACTTCTACAGGGTTATCACAAAGTCCCATTAACCCCTATGTATTGCAGGGAAGCTACATTGTTCTCTTTTTCTTGTAGGCAGTCACATATATCTAAATCATGGCTGATGTGCGCACTTGCACCATCTAGGAACGGATCGTGATGAGCATGTGTGTTCACGAACGACCTCATACAGCAAAATCAATAAGAAATATTCGTCTAGATTTCAATGCAATGTTTCATAAATATTCCGTACCAAACCTAATAATTTTACAGTGTGAGAAAAACCAATTTCATCTCAATGTATAAAACATGAGATGCGATCAGGAAGACTATAAATACTAATGCAAAATTATATGGAGGATGCAGTGTCTGTCGAACATTCGCTAAAAGAAGTCCATTCGTAAGCGGTCATTGGAATTGGGAGTTCCATACTCTACATAACAAAATCATATGAGGAATGATTACAAGCTAAAGGCATTCAAACCTTCGTTTGCCAAGGAAATGAATGGTAACGACACCCGAAAAGTCATTGGGCTTGTGTGGGGGTGAATGCTTGATGACTTAGCAACTATTCCTTCAAGGCACAAATTGTTTTTCTCGGACAAGTGTGTAATATATCGCAGTGCAAGAGCCAGAAACGTTTCTGGAGTAATGAAGACCAATATTTTTATGACGAACTTGAACACAACCCACCATATGTCATGACATTGGCTGCAATGTCTGTAACCCACTTGGTTGCTCCATATTTCTTCAACGGTTCTGTGAGTCACACTGCGTATCTCACCATGTTACGCGATTTGTTTATTCCGTATTTGCAAGATCGGGGACTGCACGGTCGTATGTGGTTCCAGCAGGATAGGGCACCAGTCCATTCTGTTATCGCCATTAGAGAAAGCTTCAATGATACATTTCATTACAAACGGACTGGATGTCGTTCTGTCCATTCGCGTGTACCTTTGGATTGGCCGCTTCGAAGTCCTGATCTGTCATCCTGTGTGCAATAAGTTTTATGGGGTTCATTAAGCCGAAGGTTTCTGTCACACGTTGCGAGACAGATGAATTCTGTTCGACGTACGTTTACTGCCATCATGACAGCAATTTGGAGAATTTCACATCTTACATGCTGAGAATATACGGACATGCCATAGGGGGAATGGGACTTTGTGATCACTCATGGTCTTCCGAGTAATCCAAGATTCAAAATAAAATTCTAAGCTGATTGACGGATCAGCTTTTTTTTTTTTTTTTTTTTTTTTTTTTTTTTTTTTTTTTTTTTTTTTTTCATCAGTGTACTGACTGGTTTGATCCGGCCCGCCACGAATTCCTTTCCTGTGCTAACCTCTTCATCTCAGAGTAGCACTTGCAACCTACGTCCTCAATTATTTGCTTGACGTATTCCAATCTCTGTCTTCCTCTACAGTTTTTGCCCTCTACAGCTCCCTCTAGTACCATGGAAGTCATTCCCTCATGTCTTAGCAGATGTCCTATCATCCTGTCCCTTCTCCTTATCAGTATTTTCCACATATTCCTTTCCTCTCGGATTCTGCGTAGAACCTCCTCATTCCTTACCTTATCAGTCCATCTAATTTTCAACATTCATCTATAGCACCACATCTCTAATGCTTCGATTCTCTTCTGTTCCGGTTTTCCCACAGTCCATGTTTCACTACCATACAATGCTGTACTCCAGACATACATCCTCAGAAATTTCTTCCTCAAATTAATGCCGGTATTTGATATTAGTAGACTTCTCTTGGCCAGAAATGCCTTTTTTGCCATAGCGAGTCTGCTTTTGATGTCCTCCTTGCTCCGTCCGTCACTGGTTATTTTATTGCCTAGGTAGCAGATTTCCTTAACTTCATTGACTTCGTGACCATCAATCCTGATGTTAAGTTTCTCGCTGTTCTCATTTCTACTACTTCTCATTGCCTTCGTCTTACTCCGATTTACTCTCAAACCATACTGTGTACTCATTAGACTGTTCATTCCGTTCAGCAGATCATTTAATTCTTCTTCACTTTCACTCAGGATAGCAATGTCATCAGCGAATCGTATCATTGATATCCTTTCACCTTGTATTTTAATTCCACTCCTGAACCTTTCTTTTATTTCCATCATTGCTTCCTCGATGTACAGATTGAAGAGTAGGGGCGAAAGGCTACAACCTTGTCTTACACCCTTCTTAATACGAGCACTTCGTTCTTGATCGTCCACTCTTATTATTTCCTCTTGGTTGTTGTACATATTGTGTATGACCCGTCCCTCCCTATACCTTACCCCTACTTTTTTCAGAATCTCGAACAGCTTGCACCATTTTATATTTTCCAGGTCGACAAATCCTATGAAAGTATCTTGATTTTTCGTTAGCCTTACTTCCATTATTAGACGTAACGTCAGAATTGATCTCTCGTCCCTTTACTTTTCCTAAAGCGAAACTGATCGTCACCTAGCACATTCTCAATTTTCTTTTCCATTCTTCTGTATATTATTCTTGTAAGCAGCTTCGATGCATGAGCTGTTAGGCTGATTGTGCGATAATTCTCTCACTTGTCAGCTCTTGCCGTCTTCGGAATTGTGTGGATGATGCTTTTCCGAAAGTCAGATGGTATGTCGCCAGACTCATATATTCTACACACCAACGTGAATAGTCGTTTTGTGGCCACTTCCCCCAATGATTTTAGAAATTCTGATGGAATATTATCTATCCTTTCTGCCTTATTTGACCGTAAGTCCTCCAAAGCTCTTTTAAATTCCGATTCTAATACTGCATCCCCTATCTCTTCTAAATCGACTCCTGTTTCTTCTTCTATCACATCAGAAAAATCTTCACCCTCATAGAGGCTTTCAATGTATTCTTTCCACCTATCTGCCCTCTCCTCTGCATTTAACAGTGGAATTCCAGTTGCACCCTTAATGTTACCACCATTGCTTTTAATGTCACCAAAGGTTGTTTTGACTTTCCTGTATGCTGAGTCTGCCCTTCCGACAATCATATCTTTTTCGATGTCTTCACATTTTTCCTGCAGCCATTTCTTCTTAGCTTCCCTGCACTTCCTATTTATTTCATTCCTCAGTGACTTGTATTTCTGTATTCCTGATTTTCCTGGAACATGTTTGTACTTCCTCCTTTCATCAATCAACTGAAGTATTTCTTCTTTTACCCATGGTTTCTTCGCAGCTACCTTCTCTGTACCTATGTTTTCCTTCCCAACTTCTGTGATGGCCCTTTTTAGAGATGTCCATTCCTCTTCAACTGTACTGCCTACTGCGCTATTCCTTATTGCTGTATCTATAGCGTTAGACAACTTCAAACGTATCTCGTCATTCCTTAGTACTTCCGTATCCCACTTCTTTGCGTATTGATTCTTCCTGACTAATGTCTTGAACTTCAGCCTACTCTTCATCACTACTATATTGTGATCTGAGTCTATATCTGCTCCTGGGTACGCCTTACAATCCAGTATCTGATTTCGGAATCTCTGTCTGACCATGGTGTAATCTAATTGAAATCTTATCGTATCTCCCGGCCTTTTCCAAGTATACCTCCTCCTCTTGTGATTCTTGAACAGGGTATTCGCTATTACTAGCTGAAACTTGTTACAGAACTCAATTAGTCTTTCTCCTCTTTCATTCCTTGTCCCAAGTCCATATTCTCCTGTAACCTTTTCTTCTACTCCTTCTCCTACAACTGCATTCCAGTCGCCCCTGACTGTTAGATTTTCGTCCCCCTTTACATACTGCATTACCCTTTCAATATCCTCATACACTTTCTCTATCTGTTCATCTTCAGCTTGCGACGTCGGCATGTATACCTGAACTATCGTTGTCGGTGTTGGTCTACTGTCGATTCTGATTAGAACAACCCGGTCACAGAACTGTTCACAGTAACACACCCTCTGCCCTACTTTCCTATTCATAACGAATCCTACACCTGTTATACCATTTTCTGCTGCTGTTGGTATTACCCGATGCTCATCTGACCAGAAATCCTTGTCTTCCTTCGACTTCACTTCACTGACCCCTGCTATATCTAGATTGAGCATTTACATTTCCCTTTTCAGATTTTCTGGTTTCCCTACCACGTTCAAGCTTCTGACATTCCACGCCCCGACTCGTAGAACGTTATCCTTTCGTTGATTATTCAATCTTTTTCTCATGGTAACCTCCCCCTTGACAGTCCCCTCCCGGAGATCCGAATGGGGGACTATTCCGGAATCTTTTGCCAATGGAGAGATCATCATGACACTTCTTGAATTACAGGCCACATGTCCTGTGGATACACGTTACGTGTCTTTAATGCAGTGGTTTCCATTGCCTTCTGCATCCTCACGTCGTTGATCATTGCTGATTCTTCCGCCTTTAGGGGGAATTTCCCACCCCTAGGACAAGAAAGTGCCCTGAACCTCTATCCGCTCCTCCGCACTCTTCGACAAGGCCGTTGGCAGAATGAGGCTGACTTCTTATGCCGGAAGTCTTCGGCCGCCAATGCTGATTATTTATCAAAATTTAGGCAGTGGCGGGGATCGAACCCGGGACCGTAGACGTTTTGATTATGAATCAAAGACGCTACCCCTAGAGCATGAAACGAATTTTTTCAACTAATTATTAATATAAAAGATTTTTCTTCACTTGCGAAGATTTCCAATAACAAAGTAACCATAACATTTTTCCTCACGTACGCTTAAAAATAATATTTGACCGGGGAAAACATCTGAAAACCTATCACGAGCTTCTAGAATCCATTGCACGCAGAGTCGCCGCTCATTTGTTTTCCAAATGTGGACCAACAGACTTTTAAGTAATTGATCATTATGTTTTGGCTCATCAGTGTGTATAAAATAATAAGATTTTACCAATTGTTGGGAAGGCTTCGAGGAAAGCAATAGGTATCTGAGATCAGAGATAATAAAGCCGAATGGCAGTTTATTCTAGCCATAGTAACGCTATATTAATCTGTGTCGTCTACCAGGATAACTGTCTAGGCCTGTACAGCACACGCCTTGGAGACTCATTCAAACCCCAGACGGGTCAGCCCAATGTTGCGCCGCTACTGCCGCTGTTAATCAACGGACGACCGCCTTCAGTGACATGAAATGTATTCGCAGTTGCGATTATGGGCAACCATCAGCTGTATAATGGAAAGATTGTAACTGTCGTTGTACGGATATTACTACAGATCAGAACGATACAGACTAGCAGATGGGCATTATCTGAAGCTAATTCCACAGATTCGAATACTGTAATACGCTGATATCTCTCTCATACCGCAGCACTACACTTACTGTAATTGTCAGCCTGTGTCCCAGTTCGAGGTAGTTCCTGCTTATACGTATATAGGACGAAATTAGGCCTCCCTCGTGTGTGTGTGTGTGTGTGTGTGTGTGTGTGTGTGTGTGTGTGTGCTAAGAGATTCTTCCTGTTTATTTTTCGTTCAAATTCCATTAGCTGTGAACAACAGCTACGTGTCCTATCTCTAGTCTCAACAACTGGTTTATGTCGCAGTGTGTTTGCTATTTCAATGTGGCACTGCCTTATCTGCCCGACTGTGAACGCCTAATACTATTAGTTTTCTTTGGCTACGTAGTCTAAAGCTGGGCTCATGATAGGGCTTACCGCCACACACTGTCTTTGCTATTTCATCATGGAACTGCCTCATCTGCCATCTTGGAACGTCGTAGACGGCTGGTTTGCTTTCAGCATTTCCCCAGAGTAGCGTATGATTCTTTTCTTTGTTGTACCTGCTGCCTCTTTTCCTCTTTCATTGACTAGGCGTATCAAACTTAGTGAACTGAACAATGCTTTATCGAAAATTGTGTCAATATTATGTGACAGCTTTACTTCTTATGCTACACGCAATTTGTACAGCAAAAATGAGTAGTGGCTTCTGTGAAGGTGCGCTAGGGCGATCGTACTGGCGCCATTTCTGCTCGCGTTCCATCGATTCTGGCCCTCGTCGTATCATCCTTGCTTTGTTAAGTGTTACCTCTGGAGCTTTGAAGTAAGGAGTGGTGTATGGAAGTCACATCTGGACGGGTGTGTCTGAGTAGCTGGCGTACTGACGAATGCAGAGAGTTGAAACCGTTGACCGTTGGTTCGTAGGTCCCGCCTTTTCATGTAGCGTTTACCGTTGGTGCCGGTGAGCTGAGGGGGCAAGGAGCGGCTCTCGTCACGAAATGCATCAGTTAACTGTGGTGGGCTAAATACGCCGAGATGTACTGAACCTCTTGTTAGCAGCTACGAGCAGGAGGTCAGTATTATCCAGTCGCTACTTGGAGTCCTGAAGCTATTGGTCTCCTTCGCATGAAATCATGTACGAAGACTATTCAGTAACTACTGTACGTAAAGACTGTTAATTGTCCTACGATGCTAGCTGGCCACGAATCCGGTTCTTTTATGCCTTTCAGTGACACCTTTCGGGCCTGTGTGTGTCAGTCTGGAGGTTTCTTCAAGCGCCAAGCTTGTATTGTGCAATGTCAATCTGGTACCTGAAGTCACTGTTATCATTGATTATTTGATACTACTGAGTGTGATTTTTGTTTGTTGTAGACCTTATGGCCGAAAATTCAAAAATGGCGCTGAGCACTATGGGACTTAACTTCTGAAGTCATCAGTCCCCTAGAACTTAGAACTACTTAAACCTAACTAACCTAAGGACATCTCACACATCCATGCCCGAGGCAGGATTCGAACCTGCGACCGCAGCGGTCGCGCGGTTCCAGACTGTAGCGCCTAGAACCGCTCGGCCACTCCGGGCGGCCCTTATGGCCGACCATCTGACATTTGGTGCGTAGCGAATTACAGTGTCATTCAGTCACCAAGACGCCCCAGTAAAGGTATAAGATTGACTTTTTTTGTCTTGCTTCAATTATTATGTAATTATTCTTTTAAATGACTTTCTACATTGTTCCTTGTTATTTGTAGGAAGGTTAACTTCCAATGTTTATGAACGGGATGCTCCTATACTGAAGTTTTAATAGTTGGTTTCCTTGGAAATAATTTTAAATGTCAGCTTAAATACTACTGTGTATTTTAATTTCTGTCAAACTTGTCTGCTGTTTGTCCTTTGGTATATGTTGACAGCTATGTATCGGCAGCGGTTGACGCGTTGCTGTTCTGCTGGTCCGATGCAGGGACGCGTCTTCCTTCTGCTTCGGCGGCTTTCCCGACATCGCACGAGGTCTAGGTGTTGGCAGGTCACACACGCTTCTGCGGATCTCCCATCTCAACCTCAAGCTGAGCAGTTTATTGCCATTCTTTTGTTATCATGGCTTTGGTCATTTTGAGAAAGTAATTTTGTCAGTGTTTCTGTTATTGCAAGATTCTTGTGGGAATGTGATGAAAGCCTTTGGGCAAACTGAGCAGAGTTTTTTGATTTCTTTAAATATATTATGGGTTTAATTGTCATTACCATTTTAGTAGGGGCCCGGTAGTTTATTTTGTTTTAGGGGCCCAGTAGCTTATTAAGGACTTGATTTGTGTGTAACAGCGTTGTAGCCAATTAGTCAAGTATTACAGTTTGCACAGTTTCTACACGACGATTGCGTTTTGCCAGCTTGTCCTTTTCTTGTTTATATGGGACGAGAATAACAATGTCTTATGGCACCAAAGTGTTGTCGTTTTTCTTACGCTCCCCATTATTGTTAGTAAAAGGAATATTTAATATGACTGTGTACCACCTAGCGTGAGGTGGCTAATAGACTTTGGACACCAACATTACATGTACTTGTGTCCAATGTTTGCCTCGGAGCAGGTGTGGAGCTTACTGATGCACTGGAGATGTACGCATTTTAACGTCCTTTACTTGTCGTTTGTTCAACTTAAATTCAAGTCCTGTTGTGGGGTTAGCCCACAGTTGTGCTAGTAGATGCGCGGACTCAGTCCTGCCGCCCGTTTATTTCATCAATTATTTGTAATCGGTGTGTGTGAATCTCTAAGGAACCAAACCGCTTATGTCATCGCCCCCTAGACTTAAACTCTACTTAAACTAACTTTAGCTAAGAACAACACACTCACCCATGCCCGAGGGAGGTCTCGAACCGCCGGTGGGAGGGGCCACGCACTCCGTGACATGACGCCTCACACCGCGCGGCCACTCCACGCGCCTTTGTAATCGGGCCATGACTGTGTTGCACCGTTGACATGTTCTTATACTACCACTTGTAATTTTAAGTATAGTACAAATGTCATTATGCAATGCGATATTACTTTAAAAACCTCAGTTATCTGTATTAATTTAGCAAGATTCTTGGTAACTGTTAGTTGGCTTACGATAGAATGACTATTAAATAAAAATGTTTTTGGAGGGGAATGATAGATGACTCACGAAGTTGGTCCACCTGATCCTTGCTCTGGGTCTCAAACATATGACACGATATAAACAAGACATCCAGCCGTGGTCAGAGAGAAACAGTAAGCGTACAAGAAGCCTTTTCAGCACCGGCTCTGTGCGTAATTTACCACCTGTTCGTATAAACTATAAATCTCTTTCCAGATCCTTTGCAGCATCATGATGTCTCAAAGTTCTTACTTGAACGGAGACGAACTGTGGCTCACTTACTTGTTGGAAGGTTTTCTCTGCAAATGCCGGCGCTGTTGGTAAGGACATCGACCCCTCCTAAATTCTCTTTGATCCATTTGAAGGCCCGTAGAACATTCTCCTCGCAGCTGACGTCACATTGCAATGGATAGAGCCTACCCGGAGCGTCCTTCAGTTCTCGAGCCTGCAAGATATAAACGACAGATTTGTGGAATCTGCACGCGACAGAAGAAAAAAAAAATCATTAGGCGATAGATCAAGTTTGCCATTTAACGAATTCTACACAAGCGAGTGCCGTAATTACATGAAGAAAGAAGCTGTTGCCACTAAGGATGATAATATTCTTGTTTCCCCAGAACCTGGGAATTCGTGAACACAGGTAGCCTCACTTAACTTGATCATGTACGTGAAGAAACCTAACATAGTCATTCAGTGTTAAGCTTTCGCCACAAACTAATCGAATTAAAGCACCAAGCAAGTAACAACCAAAAACTTACATTTTCAGAATTCTTCAAAGAACTTATAGCAAATCAGTATGAGAAATAAACAATTTTTAGGACTTCAGTTGGTGTTCGGCTCGTTGTTGTAATTTACTCAGTGCACCAAAATCTAAAAAACCACCTCTTCAACTGTCAGTAACCACAATTCAGATAGGATACCGTCTACGTCAGGTGCGCCGTTCTATTGGAGGCCACATGGCCAGCTATTAACCTATTGTGAAAATCTTCCGCATTAGACTAGAACTGTTGGGAAGTAGGGCTGATGTGATTTGCGCTGTTAGATAGTTCGGTACCCAGTTTCTTTGAAGCCGACGTCGTAACATAATGTTGACCATTCTGCCGTTGCCTCAGCTAAATGTGGTTGATAATTGTCATGGTGAAGAAGGAATATTAAAGTGTGTACCAATTGTTGTTCCTGTCGGGCAATCTGAGCAGCGCGTTATTCAACGAAACTTGGATTTATGGAGTTCTTGCGATGTAGCAAGTCATCTTAGGACGACCTGCACTATATAATTTGCAGTTTTTTCTCCAAGCAGCCCTCGCAACGGGCAAGAAAGTATTCATGGAATCGGTACATATCAAGAGTCCGCCGACTTGTTTCATATTGTATGATCTGTCAGAAAGGAGGTGACATAGATGTTAGCCCGGATTTTTCTGTGGGTCCCAGACAGAAGCGGCTCATATTTATCTTTGCAAAGTACACAGCTTCTGCAAGGATGCCTCATGTCATCGAGCCACCTGTGAACAACTATTTGCCAGGCTTTCCAAAAGCAGTATCATTTGGACATTGTTGAGTCTCAAGTCGCTCGTATATATCGCTGCTTTTCTGACTTCATTATCTTGTACTGAATAACGAACGCGAACTGGAATATCTATTGCTTGACATCAAATTACCCCAGTTTAGGTATATTCATATTAGATATATGTATACCACGAACGTACAGTACAAGACTATGTAAAGCCCGAGCATGTTGCTATGAACTGGAGCCAAGTGGACTGTCCAAAGCAGAAACTTTGTCACTTCGGTACAGGGCTTACCTGAAGAATCCACGAGCTACGGAGACTCGTACAGTTATCCCAGTGTCCTCCAAAGACCAGAAGCGGCCAAGAGGGAAGAGAGGGCATGTGGAACACATTTTGTTGAGTGTGACTCGAAATTCCCAAAGATCTCCCGATAAAAATTCGTAATCTGAAAACCCAATAACTGAAACCGATGTAATATCAAATAGGGGACGTGAGGTTCTTGAAGTGTTAGTTGTCATCTGCCGGAGCGAGAGCTTCAAATAACTCTCACATAACACTAGACACGCCGTTCACCAGTAAAGGGAATATGCATCACAAAGTTGGGACAGAAACTCTCCTCGTGGTTGGGCGAGCAAAATTATTAGGTTAGGCGAAATTCAAATAAAACGTAGCTGCTGGTACACCCAGACGAAAGTAACTAGCGGTGGTCCAGTTAGCCTGGTAACAGCACGCTTGAACATGATGCCAGAATTAGAAGCGTCGGTCGTAAAGTCATTCAACATAGCATAAATTGAATTACACGGATGTAGCTCAAATATACATTAGGAGAAAGGGGCTACTTTCATGCAGCTAATACAAACCAGGAAATTTTCACTTACATTATCGACAGTAAGAACAAACAATCTTGTAAACTAATATTAAATCCGTCATCAGATAACTGCTCCGAAAAACGAGTTTCAAAACAATCGCGTGAGAGAAACACTTTAGCCCTGCTGACAACAAGAAAAGTAGAAGATGTTGAATCCGCCGACAAAAGAGAGAGTGATTGGCGAACATGGTTAGCGATGTTGGTCACCAAGAGAAAACATTTATAAAGAAATCAAGGGGATCGTTGGCAAATATTGGAACTGATAGACAGTTCTACCTAAAAGACGCAATAGAGCCCTTACTCCAAATTCCAAAATCATAGACGAGTTGTGGCTGATGTTCAGACTTACTATAGATCTCTGTGTAGGTAATAAAAAGGCAAGGATGCCCTGTTTTGGTTAAATAGTAAGACTACATTTTGAAATTGGTGCAAATTAAATTTTGTTACACTCTTGCTAAGGAACAAATACCGTATCTCTTACTACTGTCTCTGACTCAATTGCTCTCCATGCTCTCGCACTGTTTTGCATGATACAGCCGTAGGTCTTCTCAATAGTAGAGAGTTCTCGACAAAGGTTACAGTATACTGATCACGTAAACTTTACCGATTAAGATGTTTCGGTTTGGAGGGAAATAATCGACTCAGTAATTCAAGTTGTAGTAATTGCACAGGTCACTCTTGTTTTCACATCATGCACGGGCTCTTGACGTAAATGCTGAATATACTACTGGCCATTAAAATTGCTACACCAAGAAGAAATGCAGATGATAAACGGGTATTCATTGGACAAATATATTATACTAGAACTGACATGTCATTACATTTTCACGCAATTTGGGTGCGTAGATCCTGAGAAATCAGTACCCAGATCAACCACCTCTGGCCGTAAGAACGCCCGTGATACGCCTGGACATTGAGTCAAACAGAACTTGGATGGCGTGTACAGGTACAGCTGCCTCTGCAGCTACAACACGATATCACAGTTCATCAAGAGTAGTGACTGGCGTATTGTGACGAGCCAGTTGCTCGACCACCTTTGAACAGACGTTTTCAATTGGCGAGAGATCTGGAGAATGTGCTGGCCTGGGCAGCAGTCGAACATTTTCAGTATCCAGAGAGGCCCGTACAGAACCTGCAACATGCGGTCGTGCATTATCCCGCTCAAATGTAGGGTTTCGCAGGGATCGAATGAAGGGAAGAGCCACGAAGAGTATCGATTTAATTAATTATACAATCGATATTATGGAGTGAGGGAGTAATTCCAAGACGTCCACAGTTGCGGGTTTATCAGGTATCCAGTACTTCGTTCATATCAAACAAGGGAATAGTGGGGTACACCACACACTCTGCCTACTTCTTCCTGAATGTATTAATGTCTTTGTTCCATCTGCTACAGGCTTCCATAGCAGCGGAAGTGTGAGAACAAAGGTACATAGCGACTAACAGAGTTTCATCTGCGTGAGTGTTGAGGGGGACAGGTGCGTTTGGAAGGGAGGAAGTGTGGGGAGGATATCTTGGTGTGTGTATTTGCATACGTTAGTACACACAGACAGGAAGTATTCTCTTGTGAGAGAGAGAAGGACGGGAAGTGAGCCTGGTATCTATCTGGGACGGACGCCACTACCAGATTCTTTGTCTGTGGAGCATTATCGCGATCTCGTAGCTGGGGCAGTCCCTGGCCAGTGGCGAGCGCTGTGCAGTGTGGTCAGTCTGGCAGTCAGTGAGATGATCAACAGTTTAGTTTCGCCAGATATGTTCAGGGTGATCTGTGACAGAGTAATTACATGTGGTTAGTGTTCGATGACAGCATTCCTTGCATGATTGGAATAAAGAAGCACCACAATAATTTAAAATTTCCATACTGCATCGTCAACCACAAATATTGAATAAACAATATTCCACACATTGCCTTGTCCAGCAGAAATTGTTTAAACAATATTTCATATGGAGCAATCGATATCTCGCCAATTAGCTAATCAACTGAGTTATTTCCTACTAATTTCTAGTTTGGGGAGGGGAGGGAGAGTGAGGGAGGTGTGGCTAGAACATTCCCCAGATGGCATGGATTTAACCAGTTAATAAATTTAATTAGTCAATTAATTTGACATGAAATGTGAGTTTCTATGGGCGAAGAGAATTCGTAGACGGGTGGAGAAAGAGGCAGATGAGGGGGATGTTGAGGGGTTTTTCTCAGGAGGGCAGAGTATCCTCAGGGGATCATAAATGAACCTCAAGGATGTCACAAATCAATTTAAAGAACAATATGTTAAGGCGAGGTGGAGGGGGTGGCGTTACATGAAAAATCTCTTAGCAGTATAATATGTTAACGTCATAAATCAATCAACTGCCACAATTTAATTATGTTGCATATCAATTTGGTATCGAAATAGAACCAGAACCAAGGCTGCCGTATTACTGCTGTAACCTGTAACATCACCTGTTCACGCGCAGTATACTTCCTTCTGGTGTTTCACGTGGGTCTTTTCTATGAACACTCCAAATTTTACGTTGAATGTTGACACATTTATTCCCTCCCTAGTTACAAGTCCACTCGAGTGTGCAGCACACGGTTATTATATGACGGAATGTTCAAGCAAATACTCTCCTGAAGTGTTAAATTGATTCCAAGATCAATGATTCAGGCTGTGGGAAAATCAATTTTGTATAATATCCTTTTTTCCGGGAGTTCTGAACCTATAAGGTATGCCGATCTATGAAGTGTAGAAACTGTGATAGAACTATAGATTTGTAGGTGGGTCGTGAGTCGCGACCTGAGACTGGATATTTCAGTGAGTAGAGTATTTACCAGTTAGGGGAAAGGATCTTGGTTCGAGTCCTAGTCTGGTACAAAGGGCGTTTCAGATCATCACGTATTCTGTTGCAGACTAAAATTCTTTTTGGACGTCAGGAAGACACTGCAAAAGTCGTTAGCTTCCCTGAAATTGAACGCTGAAACTGCTTGGGGGTGGGGGGAGGGAGGCGAGATGGACGGCTGCTATATCCTATCCATGAGGTTCAGAAGTGCATGCATGCGTGTTTGAAAGGACAGTGTATCGTCCTTCTTATCACGACAGGCACTGCACTATCGAGCCGGCCGTGGTGGCCGAGCAGTTCTAGGCGTTTCAGTCCGGAACCGCGCGACTGCTACGGTCGCAAGTTCCAATCCTGCCTCGGGCATGGATGTGTGTGATGGCCTTAGGTCAGTTAGGTTTAAGTAGTTCTAAGTTCTAGGGGACTGATGACCTCAGATGTTAAGTCCCATAGTGCTCAGAGCCATTTGAACCATCCTTACAGGCTTAAGTAGTTCTACGTTCTAGGGGACTAATGACCTCAGACGTTAAGTCCCATAGTGCTTAGAGCCATTTGAACCAACTGCACTATCGAATTTATTTGGCAACGCTGGACAGCGACTTTCAGTTAAACTTTCCTCCCCTGTACGGGAATTACACAATGTGTGTACGACTACAGGTTGTGTTGCAGGAAAGACGACATATGGAAGTTTAGGTCTGGCCATGAGTCGTTCACGGATAGCGAAAGTGGTAAACGTGAATGCTCATATAAAGTTGGAAGTCCAGGTTTGAATCTCGGGTGGGCACAAATTTTCACTGTCGTCATTCACTTAAGCTGATGGTTCTTCGCATTCGCTAATGTGAATAAATTTTATGTATTTCATAACGGCTGTAGTCACCACAATGCCATGCATGCATGCATGTCCGAAAGCACATTGCATCGTTCTTCTTAACAACAGGGGCACTGCAGTATCATAAAACTGGAAAGGAAGGTACCCATCTAGGCTGAGGCACAAATTTCTTGTCACACTCAATAGCTACAATCCTGTGCTGACAGATCGAAACTTTCATCGGAATCAAGAACCGAAAATTCAACTCTTCTATGCTTGCACTGCTGCTCTTTGCATTGATTGCAGGTACAGTGTACAATACCATAGCTAGGACAGGTAAAGTGGGATATAAAAAATTACTTGTCCTTATTATGATCAGTTTTATATTGGCCAATCAGGCAGAGGGGTAGCAATTTTGCTGGGAGAACATGAAATCAACAGGTGGTCGCAGAATGATTACCCCACATTCGCTGAACATGTACTGAGAAGACCCCAGCTACCAGTTATTGTCCCATTTTACTTAGCAGACTAAGGCCAGAAACTCAGTGTATTGGAAGCCCTGGAAATCAACATACATCTGGCCCACAATTATAATTTAATATCAAATGATGAAAGACCGCTCGATACTTCTCCTCCTCTAAACTTCTCTTAATCCTTTCAGTTTTCCATTCCATCTAACGCTGCCTAGTTTATTAACATTCTTCCAGTTTCCTGTATTTACTTTTATTTCATTGTAATCATGTAAGTACTTCATAAATTCTATTGTTATAGTTGTCTAATTTATCTTTTACTCTGTTTCTGTCTCACTTTTCGTACGTAATACCTCCTCAAGCTACTTTTTGTTAGTCTTGTTAAATACCAATTTTATTGGGGTTGTTAATTTGATGTAAATTGTATATACGCAGTCTGAAGCGACGAATGGAAGTTTGTACGTGCGTCTCTCCACTGTTCGAGTTTAGAGGCTGTGCCAAGTGGGCTGAGAAGTGAATGGGAGGTTGGTTGAGGATGGAGACTTGCTAGGGTAGGCCCTGCAGTTGTGCAAAGCCACTCCGCCCGTGCGGTGTAGTGGTTAGCACGTCTGCCTAACTAGCAGGACACTCGCGTTTGAATCCCGGCCTTGGTACAAATTTTCGTCCGTTACGTCTGTCTCCATACATACACAATAGATGTTTCAGACTTGAAAAAATTGTTTTGGAACGATGAAGTTTCATTTGATTGATATAAATTGTTACATAGGCAGTGTTCGTGAGTTTATTGTTAATGCTTTTCCTTGTTTGCTCATTTTGTATCTGTTCACTGTTAAAATTTTTACCTTTTTAATTGCGTTCCTACCGCACTGTCAAAGATGATATGTATTATGTGTTTTTGCCTCAGTCTAGATGAGTAACATCTTTTCGAATATTGTTTACAAATATTGTAACTCGTTAGATGATGATAGTGTTTTAAAGTCTAATGATGGCCTTCTACACCGGCCAACTAAACAAATTAATCCTGTAGAACATACACAACATTGTGTTTTTCATGCATTACATTGCACTACTAGGAAACGACAAGAAACAGTTAACAAAAGAGGCCACCGATTAATGTGAAGCTTACACTTTTCAGTTTTGGTATTTTGAAATATTTTTCGTGTTCGTGTTAATGTCGACGTTCGTTCGTTATTTCCTGCTACTGAAAATTTCACCATTTTAATAAGATCGTCGTTGTAACAACACGATCTAAGCCACATCGACAAGAACGAAAAGACACTTTGTCAACAAAACACATGAACGACATCTACAACTGAGACTTAGAAACAAAATCATCTGAAACATCAATTATGCAACACGCTGCATCACACTTAAAAGTTATTTATTGTTGGCCCCCGCTGTTCACTAGACAGCACATATCTCACCTTACAACCTTAACCGAGACCTTGGGGCGCGCTACAGATCCGTCTGTCACCACAACCCAGCTAGCCACGTATTAAGTGGATTAAGGGCTGCCAAGACCCACCGTGGTTTAATAAGAAAATTCGAAATGTTGCACTACGTTCAAAACAGAAACGGAACTGACGACAGGCAAAAGTTAGTAGAAATTCTTGCATCTGTAAGAAGAAGCAAGAAGCACACAAATTCCACTTCCATACCTTAGCAGATCTTGACGAGGCCTGGAGAAATTTCTGGCCATACATAAAATCAGCAACTGAGTCGAAGGCTTCTGTACAGTCACTCATCGAACAGTCCAGTCTGGTGTGACACCAGAAGACAGTAATGGAAACAGTAATTTCAATTTTACGTTTAAAAAATCATTCACGGCGGAATATAGTACAGACATCATCGGTTGACCGTCACACAAACTCCAGTACAGGAAACATAGTCATAGTCATCTCTGGTATAGATAAGCATCTGAAAAAGCTGAAAAGAAATCAGTCGCCGGGTCCGTACGGAATGCGGTATTCGGTGTTACGGGGAGTACTCTTTGACACTGGTCTCTTACCTAGCTTGCATAATCTCCCACCCACAGTGAAGTCTCAACTGAATGGAAAAAAAGCGCAGGTCACTCGTGCTTGTAAGAAGAGTAAATGAACGGATCCGTAACGCTATCGAGCAAAATAATAAATCTCCTTTGGACAGAAAAGTTTCTGTCCGCAAATCAGCACAGATTGAGAATGCACCGATCGTGAAATATTCAACTTGTCCTTTTCTTGTATGAAAACCTGCAAACCATTCAT
Organism: Schistocerca americana; assembly: GCF_021461395.2. Taxonomy (NCBI): domain Eukaryota; kingdom Metazoa; phylum Arthropoda; class Insecta; order Orthoptera; family Acrididae; genus Schistocerca; species Schistocerca americana. The sequence continues at coordinate 4,201,738 of NW_025725481.1, read as the reverse complement.
GAAAGGCAACAGGCAAATTCAACTTTTTTAGATTTCCAGAATGTATTCCACGCAATGCTTTATTGTGTTTTAATGAAGGTCCGACAATATACAACACTACCTTGTACGTTGCTCCAGAGGGCAAATGAGACGAGGTTATTACCTGGAGTATGTCAGGGACGAGTGATGGAACCTGTCTTATTCTCTATATATGGATAAACGATGTGATGGATAAGGCAACTGTTTGCTGACTACACTGCAGTGTAAGGGACAGTGTTTTCGTAGTGTGTGTTAGAGGCTACAGGATGAGTCGGAGATAATATCAATTAGGTATGATGAATGACAGCATGCTAGAAATGTAGAAAAGTGTCAATTAATGCAGATGAGTAGGGATAACACTGCTGTCTTGTTCGGTACACTATTAGTGTTGTGCTTAAGGACACAGACACGGCGATCATACAAGCTGTAACAGGTGTAGTTGCGGATGTTCTCATACAAAGGACCTTGATGCGTACACACATCAGCGTGCTGGTTGTTGTTTCTCTGCTTGGAACAGTCTTCCCACAAACACATGAGAAACTTTATGACCTGAGGCTTACTGCATGATCATACTGCACCATTAAGAGTGTTATGCCTGTCAGTATACACTAAGCGTTTTGCGTCTACACGTCCACACTTCACACCTGAAAATATATGACTTGTACTGACTATGACTTTTAGTCTGCAGTGACATGAATAAAGATATAATATTGTTCAGTACGCTGTCCTCAGCCAGCAGTAGAAATATCAGCACGTACTTAAAGCAAGTCCCTCTAACTAAGGGCTCACCTTCAGAGGACGTCATGTTTCCAAGTAGAGAGGGAATTAGCATATTTTATCAAAATATAAGAGGTATTAGAGGCAAAGTTAGTGAACTGCTTATAGTTTATTGGTATATCGGAGCACCACTTAAATAATTTGACACTTCAGAGGCTTCCTTTACCAGAATACAGATTAGCTGGCTGTTTTTCATCCCTTGCGGGATGGGGGAGTGGCTATGTACGTAAAAAACAGAATTCCGTGTGAGTGTATCCACGTATCACAGCACTGCACTGAACACATATTTGAATGTTGAGCAGGGGCAGTTGAATTTAGTGAAACTAAACTGCTAATTAATGTTGTTTGAGGTCCCCTAACTCTGACTTCAGATCATTTCTGCACAAGCTAGAGAGGGTTCCTGATTCACTTTGTAGGAAGTAGTAGAAATTAATTATATGTGGTGACTTCAATATAAATTTTCTGAATGATGGTGCCAGAAAAAGGATGTTGGTAGATCTTCTAAATTCATATGATCTGATACAGGCGGTGTTCTTTACAACTAGGGTGTAGGGAAACAGTAGCACAGCCATAGGAAATATTTTTATTCATTCTTCATTACTAGATGGGCACTCTGTTAGTAAAAGGGTGAATGGCTTTTTAGACCATGATGCACAGATTTTAACACTAAAAGGCTTTTGTACTCAAACAAACGTCACTATAATTACAAACTATGTAGGAACGTTAATCGAGCAGCAATAGTCAGTTTCTTAAACGTCGTTAAGGAACAAGAGTTGCAGGATATTTACAGTGCTGATAACATAGATGACAAATATGATGCTTTCCTTAACACATTTCTCATGCTCTTTGAGATTTGCTTTCCATTAGAACGTTTTAAACTGGGTACTAGCAGTAAAAGGCAGCCCGCGTGGCTGACAAGTGGAATAAGGATATCATGTAGAACAAAGCGGGAATTATATCAAAATGCTAGAAGTAGTCACAATCAAGCTGCAGTAGCCAATTACAAACAGTACTGTAAGTTGCTTAAAAATGTTATTAGGAAGGCAAAAAGTATGTGTTATGCAAACAGAATAGGTAACTCACAGGATAAAATTAAAGCCATATGGTCAGTTGTGAGGTAAGTGTGTCGTCAGCAGCATGAGGTCGGCGATATAAAGTCAGTTCCTGGAAAAAATATTTCTGTTACTGATAAATCAGATGTATGTACAGTGTTTAACAATCATTTTCTGAGCATTACTGGTGAATTAAATAAAAATGAAATTGCTACAGGGAATCATATAACTTTCTTGACAAATGCCTTTCCGAGAATGATGTCTGAAATACTCGTCTGTGATACAGAAAAGGGAGAGATTGAGTCAATAATTAAATCATTAAATCACTGAAGACTATGGACTCTATGGATATGATGGAGTGTCTGGCAGAATATTCAAGTACTGTGCTGCACATGTTAGCCCTGTATTTAGCCATATTTGTAACTTTCCCTTTAGGAATGGTCAGTTTCCTGAACGATTAAGTACTCAGTAGTAAAGCCGCTTTATAAAAAGGGGAAAGGGATAATGTAGACTATTTTAGACCTGTTTCTATGCCATCCGTGTTTGCCAAAGTAAATTAGGGAAGTTAATGACATAAGTTCATGGCTTGTAGTAAAAGAACTAACGCTAAATCACAGTAAGACTCAATTTTTAGTGTTTGTAACATGCAATTCAACAAAACCCGACGTTTCAATTTCAAAAAATGGGCATATGATTAGTGAAACTGTGCAGTTCAAATTTATAGGTGTTCAGATAAATGAAAAGCCCACGTTAAGGATCTTGTTCAGAGACTTAATGCTGCCATTTTTACTATTCGAACGGTAACTAAAGTGAGTGATCGTTCGACACGAAAATTTGTCTACTTTGCTTATGTTCATTCGCTTATGCCGTATGGAATTACATTTTAGGGTAACTCTTCCCATTCCAAAAGGATAATTTTGGCTGAGAAACGGGCGGTTCGGGCAATAAGTGATGAAAGTTCACGAACCTCTTGTCGACGCCTGTTCGCGAGTCAGGTTATTTTGACATTGGCCTCTTAGTATATATAGATATATCTATTCCTTACTGTCATTTCTTGTTAACAATATTAGTTTATTTGATCGCGATTGTTTACGGACTGGCATTTTTCTGGTTAACAAACATTTGATTTTCATCTGCTATTAACTTTATGTTATAATTTCATGTACTGACCCATTCCATGACCTTGGACATTTGCTCCTCAGTTTGGTCCTGCGGAACTTGACGTGTGTATAAAATTAAAATAAATTGCACCTGTTACGCTCTGTATGTCTACGTGTAACACTGCAAAGTCATATGAAATGAAACGGGCAACTAGTGTCGGCTGTAGGGAAGGCGATTTATCTATTTAAATTTGTTGGAAGAATTCTGATTAAAATTTAGCACAGCTGCAGTATTTTTGATCTCCATAAGTACGGATTAAAGGAGGATGTCGAAGAAATTCAGAGACGGTCTGCCTAATTTGTTACTACAGCTCGAGCAACAGGCGGGTATCACCAAGATGCTTCGTGAAAATAAATGGGAATCCACGTAGGGACGACGCTTTCATTACGGTTAACAGTATTGAGAAAATCTGGACTCTATTGAAAGATTTCACTAATGTGCATATAGAGGCCAAACACAACATTATGGTAAGACTTGGTTTGTTTGTTTACCGACATTAGATAGCGAGTTTTGAGTCTCTGTGAATATGACAAGTTCAGGGAATAGTGTTTAGAGTGTTACAGTCCTACAGTCGGACTCACTTGTTAGCAGAAAGAACTGTTAATACATTTTGGAAGAAACAACATCCCGTTTGGGGAGACGGTGATGAGCACTCGTCCATAAAATGCCGCTCATATCTATGAAACCATATACATTGTTATAGCACATTAATAAGCTCACAAGTAAACCAAGTGAAAAAAATAGCACTTGTTTCAGGTCCTACTGTAACCTTTCGTATTGTCCATAGCAGCATTGGTGATGCACAAGTGGTCGAGGGGTATCGCCTTTGATTATTCATTTGATTGACGTCTTCGGTCCCAAGTTCGAAACACGAAACTACATAAATATTGATTAATAACCAGCATTGGCGGGCGAAGACTTCCGACATAAGAATCACCCTGTTCCTGCCAACGGCCTTGTCAAAGAGGGCGATGGAGCGGACGGAGGTTAAAGTCACTCTCTTGTCCTCGGTTTAGGAAACTGCCCCTAAGGGCGGAAGAATCAACAATATCAAATGTCCAAGGTCATGGAACGTGTCAGTACATGAAATTACAACATAAAAGTAATAACAGATAAAGATAAAATGTTTATGAACCAGAAATAAGTCAGCCCATAAGTTTAAGTAAACGCGGTCAAGAATACAGAAGGCAATGGAAATCACTGCATTAAAGAAACATTACCTGTACCCCCAAGATATGTAGCCTGTAACTGAAAAAGTTTCATGATGAACTCTCCATTGGTAAAAGGTTCCGGAATAGTCCCCCATTCGGATCTCTGGGAGGGGACTGCGAAAGGGGAGGTGACCATGACAAAAAGGTTAAATAACCAACGAAAGCATAGCGTTCTACGAGTCGGGACGTGGATTTGTCAGGAGCTTGAACGTGGTCGAGAAGCTAGAAAATCTGAAAAGAGAAATTCAAAGGCTCATTATAGGCATAGTAGAGGTCAGTGAAGTGGAATGGAAAGAAGACAGGGATTTATGGTCAGATGAGTGTAGGGTAATATCGACAGCAGCAATAAATGGTGTAGCAGGAGTAGGATTCATTAAAAATAGAAGGAAGGGCAGAGAGTGTGTTACTGTGAACAGTTCTCTGATGGTGTTGTTTCTATCAGAATCGACAGCAAACCAACACCAACGATAGTTCATGTGTAAATGTCGACGGCGCGAACTGAATATTAAGAGACAAAGAAAGTATATGAGGATAATGAGCGGGTAATACAGCCCGAATAGGGAGATAAACATCTAATAGTAATCGGGGACTGGAGTACAGTTGTAAGGGAAGGAGAATATTGGCGTGAGACAAGGAATGAGAGAGGAGAAAGACTGATTCAGTTCTGTAATAAATTTCAGCTAGTAATAGTGAAAACTCTGTACAAGAATCGCAAGAGCACGGGGTATACTTGGAAAAGTCTGGGAGATACGGCAATGTTTCAGTTAGATTACGTCATACACATGCAGAGATTCCGAAATCAGATACTCGATTGTAAGGCGTAACCAGGAGCAGATCAGAATGCAGTAGTGATGAAGAGCAGGCTGAAGTGTAAGAGATTAGTCGGGAAGAATCAATACGCAAAGAAGTGGGATACGCAAGTTCGAAATTCTGAGAAAAATAGGTGTAAGCTGTAGGGAGAGACGGGTCATATACTGTATGTACAAGAGCCAGGAGGGAATAATAAGAGTGGACGACCAGGAACCAAGTGCTCAGATTAAGAAGGGTGTAAGACAGGAATGCAGTCTTTCGACCCTACTGTACCATCGAAGGAGCAATGAGGGAAAAAAAAAGAAATAGCTCAGGAGAGGGATTAAAGTTCATGGTGGAAGGATATCAATGATACCATTCACTGATGACATTGCTATCCTGAGTGAAAGCGAAGAATAACTACATGATCCGCTGAACTGAATGAACAGTGTAATGAGTACAAATCTAAGAAAGACGAAAGTAATGAGATGTAGCAGAAATGAGAACAGTGAGAAAGTTAACGTCAGGACCGATTACGAAGTAGATGAAGTAGGTGGATTCTGCTTCCTAGGCAAGAACATAACTTGTGTCGGACGGGACAAGGTGTACATTAAAAGCAGACTAGCACCGGTAAAAAGGGCCTTAATTTGAGGAAGGAATTTCTGAGAAAGTACATTTGGAGCACAACATTGTGTGGTAGTAAAGAATGGGCTGTGAGAAACCTGGAACCGAAGAGAATCGAAGTATTTGAGATCTGGTGCTACGGACGAATGTTGAAAATTAGATTGAATGGTAAGGTAATAAAGAGGGGTTTCTGGACAGAATCGGAGAGGAAAGGAAAATATTCACATGGAGAAGGGACAGCAAGATAGGACATCTGTTTAAGACATCAGGGAATGACGTCCATGGTACTACAGGCAGATGTAAAGGGGACAAACTGTAGCGGAGGACAGATATGGAAACACGTTCAGCAAATAATTGAAGACGTCAGTTGCAAGGTCTACTCTGAGATAAAGAGTTTGTCACAGGAGAGGAATTCGTGGCCGGCGCATCAAACCAGTCAGAAGACTGATGACTCAAAAAAAGTAGCATCTGAGGATGGGCTTTGAAGACTAAAAACCTGTTACGATTGTGTCATAAAAAAGTGACTGAGCTAAAAATAGAAAAAAGTTATATCTTACTCTTAATACATTACATTCATTTCTCTATTGCTCTGAAACCCATGCTGCATCTGTGGCAGTTAGCTAAGTAACACTTCGAACTGAAGTACTGGCACAATTTTTTGAACCTGTCCACTTTTGAGAGACTGTACCGAGGGTGCTGGTTAGTTAACTACCTGGACCCTGTCGATCCTCTTGTCGAGGCCGACGACCTCGAGCCCCCTCCTGAGCAGCGCCCGTGCGGTGGCGGCGCCGATGCCGGAGTTGGCGCCCGTCACCAGGGCGACGCGACCTGCGTACCGCTCCGTCCTGACGGCAAGTGGCGCGCCTCAGCGGCTGTTCGCCTCCAGAGGACAGGCGGCCCGCGTAGCTCCGGCAGGGCAGCTCGTTATCGCCCGATCGCAGTCCTTACTCCTCTCAGCCGGCGGGCAAACAGATCTGTCTCTCCGATGGACGACTTCAGTGGAACGCCTTAACGAGTAGCTTCTAGAACCTGGAACCTGGAACAAGAGCAGTTTTTGCCTTATTCAAACCGACATTCGGTTTGACCGCAGCTGTATGTAAATAAATAGAAACGTAGCAGCATTTGTTCCAAACAATTTGTTTGCAGACGACCGTTTTGTTAAGCTACTTAACGTCGACGGAGTAAACTCCACATTTGAAATGAAGGTATTGTTCTACGAGAGTTCAATAAGTAATATAACACATTTTTTCTCTGTCCCTTTCTGTTGAAAACATGAAGATTTGTTGGCGGACATCGTGGAATACCATGCGTCAGCTACTGTAGTTTTATGAAGCTTCGATATGTGGCGGCTCTATACATAGCCTTAAAAATGGCATCAGCAATGCAAATGCGTTCAAAGAGTGGAGTGCTGTCATTATGTTCCTTTTGGTGGAAACCTGACCGATGTCCCACGTGCCGGTTCGCTGTACACGTTTGTGACTCTTGCACTTTTGGGACGTGTGGACGTTTTCATTCGAGGTGAGTGACGGATCACAGACAGACACCTCGCTGCAGTGCTGGACATCTCTGTTCGTAGTGTGGACACTTTGATGTACCCCTCATAATGTAATGACCAACTCTGAAGTTTACTCTGGTGCACTCATGAAACTGAAGGAACGACTTCAGTCTGTTCGTTGCCACAAAAATGTAAATGACTGTCTCCCTCTCCATAACAACACAACACCTCACACATGTCTGCGTATCCAAGAGGAGCTTACAAAACTCCACTCCTCATTTACCCTTTCGGCTGGATCTCGCACTTTCCGAGGTCCATCTCTCCAGTCCAATGAATAATGCACTCCGCAAGAACCAGTGCGTGGAAGATGGGGAGGTTATTGACGTTGGCTCCGACGTCGGCCAGTAGGTGGTACCATGCAGGCATAGAAGCCAGCGTGGTAGGGAGGGGTAAGGCCCTCTCATTGTACGAGGATTATGCTAAAAAGTACAGTTTCGTATCCAAATGAGAGGAAAACAATATCCTGCACTGGAATGCTAAATCAAACCAACCGGCCTTCAGAAATATTTGTTGCATTACACACTGAACGTCCCTTACACTATTATTTCACTTCAAATAGCTTCAGGCATTGGTTCACACAACCAAGTATTAAATGTGTAAACACGAAAACAATTAAACTGCAAACCCTTAATGTACAGGGTTTCTCGGCAGGCGTGGTCACTTTTCAGGCATATAAAAAGAACGATCATTTGAGGGCAAAATCATCATATGGACATAAGCCATATTCGGAATAGTTTCCGAGATAGTAGAGTTTAATGTACAGTGTTATTCAGCTGCAGTACTGATCAATAAAATATCAAGTTTACACGTGCATACACATACAACAGTTTGTAAACCGTACAACATTTTTTATGGAGTGACTATTCCAAAATATATTTTTTGAAGGAATCCCCTTAAGCCTTATTGTACATTTCACATTACAAGTGTTTTATAGTTGACAATAAATTCTAGAATATCCCACCGTCAGCTTCATTGCATATGCGCACTCTTGGGAGGACATGTACTGTTGGTTGTCCGAGTGCTTCTGTACGTTCCATAATGAGAGCAGCACCTTCAGTCAAGCGAACAAGCATCTCATTTCTCGTATTCACCCTCCGTTTGCACACTTCACCTGACGCCATGAACAAAGAAAATTCCCAATATGCCTGAATCTTTACGATTCCGTATGGGTCACTAAAATCTGGTTCCTTTTAAACTAATCTCTGCATGCTTTCCTTCATTTTCAGCTTCGTCTTCTACTTCTTCTTCGTCCTTGTCGTTTCCTATTTCTACATATTGTAGGTTTAGGCAACAATGCTTTTTGTTCGTCATTCCTGTCGCATGCTCGTGACAGTTGTTTTAAATAGTAAATGTTATAATTCTTACACTAGAAACATCATGTCAGGGAGGCATTTTCAAAGCTTTTTTTTTTCCTTAATAAATGAGTGTCTCCTCAATGTCTGTTCAGCGAATGTTGCTGCGTATGCGCCTCCGCAGTAGGCGCCTGCTTCCTGCACCCATGCTGACTGCTGTTCATCGCCGACGGAGGCTGGAATTCGCACGCCAGAACCGCAACTGGACGTGCTCTGAGCGGCGATAGGTGGATCATGTTTTATGCTGCATCGTACAGATTTACGTTGGCGCGTACGGCCCTGCGACATTCGTCGCAAGCTTCCACGCTTGCACCATGGTTCAAAATGGTTCAAATGGCTCTGAGCACCATGGGACTTAACATCTGTGGTCATCAGACCCCTAGAACGTAGAACTACGTAAACCTAACTAACCTAAGGACGTCACACAACACCCAGTCATCACAAGGCAGAGAAAATCCCTGACCCCGCCGGGAATCGAACCCTGGAACCCGGGCGCGGGAAGCGAGAACGCTACCGCACGACCACGAGCTGCGGACTGCACCATGGTCTGGAGTACATTTTCGTGGCATTCCCTGGGTGACATTATTCTCGTGCATCTACGAGCAGGACAATGCAAAGCATCCCACAGTTCGCAGTGTACACGTGTGATTCGAAGAGTACCAGGATGAGTTTTCTGGACTCCCCTAATCAGCAAACTGCCCCTATATAAGATCTGGCTCATTATATGGGACCACCTCGATCCGGCTGTTCACGCCATTGATCTTGAGGTTCAAAATCCATAGAGCAGCTGGCCACGCCACGTCCTTGTCGGTACCATCCAGAGCCTCACTGACTCTCTACCTGCAAGTGTGCATTATAAAAGGCGGTTGTTGAGCGTTTTGACAGGTGGTCACATAAATGGGACTGGACCGTCTGCAGTCATGAATATAAAGACTATGAAAACAGTGTCATTCAGAGTTAGGCTTTACGATAATAAAATGAAAGAACAAGGTAATAAGCATAAGCATATATTATCGTGAAAGATACCTTTGGCGATAACTAATTTACTGATTCGATGAATCAGATAAATTAGAACTTAATGGAGTGAGAGGTAAGAAATCAAGATGTAGGTTTCTGTGATTTCCCGAAATCGCTCCAGAGAAATGTCGGGATGGTTCCTTTGAAAGGGCACGGCCGATTTCCTTCCCCACCCTTAACATAATGCGAGCTTGTGCTCCATCTCTAATGACCTCGATATCTACTGGTTGTTGAACCCAATCTTCCTTTTTCCCTTCTGTTTTACCTTTTTTTTATGTTTTACACACTTCAATAAAATGCAGAGTGTCATCTTCAACTGCAAATTGCATTTGCCTTAACTGCAAGCCTTTGACACTATTCTCAGTACGGAAGGCATATTAGTGTGCGTGTGTGTTGTTGTACGGAAGTTGAGTAACAATAAGGAAACACCGCGAAAAACGCATGGTTGGACATAAATTCAGCTCCTAGCCAAGGCGGCAAGTTGCGCCATCTATTTGGCCACGAACGCCATCTGTGCAACGTTCACAGTACGTTGAAAATGCCAGTCGTGGTCAAAACACTGTTCTGTGTGGTTGTGCGAGCATTATGTCCGAGTGAAGTATATTCTGCGGCGGTCGCGCATAATAGTGTATCTAACAGACTGTGTGTGTCACTTGTTCACATTTCTTTTGGTTATACTCGTCGTATACTCACTGGTTATTGTAGCAGTTACGCGGACCGATTAAATCCACAATCCACAATCGCTCCAGATGTCCTTCAAGATACTTCTATATTAATTATCTCTTCTATGTACAGTTCGAAGAAATCGACTTGCGTTCCAATATGCAAGCTGCTGGCTCATTACTGACTGCAATAAAAGTTCGTTTCAGCGTGCTCTCCTGCAGAGATGTGCTGCCACATGTTTTCAAAGTTCAAGCGTAATTGGCCATTGTCGATTACTACATTCGCTATGATATCGCCCCATGATAGAAGAACAGTACTCATCTTCTACAGCAGCGGAATAGATACCCTTCAGTCTCACAATCAGCTTCATCCCATTAAACTATAGGTATGTTTAATAATCTCTATTGTGTCCCTGCATATCATATGACAATACAGGCGCGTGACTTCCAGGCCAAGAGTCTTACCAAACAGAATGTGGTGCTCTCCTGATCGCAGAACATATTTCGGAACAGCTGATATATGCGTGTTTCTCCACTTTAAAGTTGGGTTTCTTCACAAAAATTCAGCTAACAACCCTAGTAATAACCCAGAATATTTTAAAAAGTGTGATACTTTCGGCTATGGAAGCCACATCCACAAACTGATCAAAAAGACAGAAACTCATTAAAAAACCATCGAGAGTATTTGTATTTGTCCAAAATAGAAAACAGTCACTGTCATCCTGTCTCAAGAAAGACCTGCGAAGTTACATCCTCACAACATAACACAATCTCGGGAGAAAGATGAAAACTATCACATTTCATGTATCGGTGACGAAAACAATACATCTTTCAATGAGAGAACATATCGAAAGATTTGCCAAGAAATTTTAGGTCGTACAGATCAGATGAGGTTCAGATCCACATCCGTGGATGGTCTTGCATTGAAATTCAGTGCAACAGGAAGTAAGTCAGAATATCAAATTGGGTCTGACGGTTATCCAAAACTTTGCTTCAAGTACTGAGGACAACAGAGAAAACAAAGAATTCATCCTTTATTTTGCTAGATTTTGCGAAGAATGCTTTTCTCAATTATCGGCTTTCCTAGCTGATTACCATCTGTAAATAATTTAGCGTTACACATTTCAGTGTCGTTGTGGAGATCAGTCGAAGGCTGCTTCGTGCCGTCCTCTGCAGTAGTCTGTTCTGTGTAAAGCTCTTCAGCTCTGAGTAACTACCGAAATTTACATAACTTTTAACCACAATTTACATCAATTTGAACCTGATTACTGTACTCTAGCCCTGGTCTCCTACTGTACTTTTAATTCTCCACTCTTCCTCCATTTCGAAACTGGGATTCCTCGATTCCTTTTCGCGTGTCTTATCAAAATGAAATTTGCTTGTTATATTTGCACATTGCTAACCTTCAGTTACTTACGTGTCGCTTATTCGCGACGAACTTCTGTTGTTATCGCAGAACCCACTGATAAACTTTCACTGCAATGTCTGTTAAGGTAGATTCTCTGCTTGAGTTGACAATATGACAATTCAGTAAGTAACACAACCATTTTTTGCCCTGAGAGCGTATTATGGATTCAAATACGCCATACTATTCCCCACAGGCTTTGCCTACAAAATCCTATTTTTCAACATCACCTCCGTTCAGTGTGACAGCCTTACGCCACCCTACCGGGAGGGCCTGTAGTCTCGCATGGTACCATTCTACTGGCCAACGTCTGAGCCATCGTCTAGCTGTATCAGTAAGCTCTCCATCACCCACGTACTACTTCCCGGAGACTGCATCCTTTACTGGACAAACAGATGGAAGTCGGAATGTGCGAAATCTTAGCCCAAGACTTTGAGTAAGTCAGCACTACCAACGGAGACACACAGCTGTGCAGCACTGCGTTTGATTGTGACTCATCGATCACTTCGAAAGACAGAGTCCACACATTCCAACACTGCAGGAGTGACAACTGTGTACGGCCGGTCGGCAGGCTGGCTATCAGATCGACTTACGCGACCTCGTTGTTATGATGACAGACACATCGCCCAGTTAGTCATCGTGATTTTGTTAACCGCCATATATCCGTAGATATTCTGCAAGCAGCTTGAATATCTGCGACACTCCAGTTGTCCACCAAAAGAAACTCAGTGACGGCTCTCTGCTTGTAATGCACCTCCGCTACAGGCGTCATTTTGAAGGCCACGTATAGCGCCACCACCTATCGGAATTCCATGAAACTGGAGGGTGTGAAGCAGGAATATGCCACGATGTCTCACAACAAAATATGTATTTTTTTAACCAAAATGGTGGAGCAAATAAATGCCTTTCATTACTTATTGACCGCCCCTCGTACATGATGAGAAGTCTGTGAGAGTTGTAATACCCACGGCTACATTTTACTCACAATAATATTCACGACAGCACTGTGTGTGGAAAGTGAATGAACGTTCTTGCGATATTAATAAAAACGACTACATCGTTAGTAAGAAAGAAATAATTATTGTAAATGACATAATTTAATATTTTGTAAGAAACTATATCTCAGACAATACCTATGGAGAAAGGTAATGGCAATCTCAGTCTTTTGTTTTCTTATGATTCTTCTAGAATAATCCTTCTTGTTTTTCGAACTGTTGTACTGATAGGATGTGATTGATGTCTGGTAACACAGATGTCCGTAAGAAAGTGTATTATGTTGTTAATTTAATAGTTGATAAATATAGTTTATGTGTAACTGAAATAAATCTTCTTTGATTGGAGTTTTACTTCATTTTGACTCTCGTCATATGTAAATGTTAAGTTTTCTGAGCAGCTACAAAGAAGCGCAGCCATTGGAACTATTGATCTACAGTGCAGTTTATTGGGAAATGCTGAATAATAAATGATTAACACTAAGAAATATTATCAAATGTTAATACATGTAGTAAAGATACCAAAAGATTTAATGTATATTATTTGTTAATAGTGAAACAGGGGTTGGAGCAGAATCGATAAGACACTGTCTTACGTTAGCCGCCATCTTAGTGATATACTGCAATGGTAGTTTTAAATTAACTTTCTATACAGACATAAACGTTGTTGCTCACAATAGTGATAATAATTGTGTATTGCTGGCCCAGAACCCAATCTTACGTAATAAATTCCAGTTAGACTGTGAGTAATCCCTAAATATTGTGAACTTCTATAAATGGAAACAGCATCTTATGTGATACAAATTCTTATATGCTGATGTATGAAGCCTCGTTATTTCGTAAAGACTTTTATGAAATATTTTGACGCGAAAAAATACATTAGTGTTGTGTGAGTGTGGTATTGAGTGATAAAACTGTTCATTTTGCTGAAAGAAAAGTGTTTCTACCTCGAATAACAGTAGCGTTAAATTCGATAAACGAACTGCAACTAGTAAAGAGACCTATGCAATAGCACCGAAAATTAATAAAATCATTACTCTTGTTTAGTTCATATTACGTATCATACATTTAGCTTGTTTGCTGGCATATATATCATTCCTGTTTTCAGTTAACTTCGTTCCATTTACACTGCTTGACAGACAACATTGCTAACCCTTCCCATGTGGAGATTTCTTTAACAAAATAATAATCATTAATCGGAAAAGCAGTGACTAAATAATACCACTTCCTACATTAATAACAAGTAAGTAGTTTTATTGTAATCTTGCTGAAATTGTACAACACACAATCAAGCCACAATACAGCATGCCACAGAGTCAACAATATATGAAAGCATTAGTACGTTTGTATATGTGAAGTAATTGTGTGAAATTAATAATCCTCTTGTACGACTATTCTGCATCAGAGATAACCATTTTTTCTTTACTAAGTATTTGGTGAGAAATGTTGGGTTGTCGAAGTATATCTGTGTCAGACACAGAATGCCATGGGAGAGGGTCTTCCTGCGATTACAGTTCAGTTCTGCATTTTCCGTTTATAAACTGCGTTTGATTCTCCCTGTGGTTAAGCAATTCGGTATTTCATTCACCACATACGTTTTGATGTATTCTTTCGAAACCTTTATGAAAGTACTGGTCTTTATATGCTCCGCTGAGACCAGGAACTGTTTCAACTAACCTTAATTAGATTCGTCTAGGTTAAAACATGCCAATTGCTTTAAAAAATACTGATATCGTCTAAATTTTGATAACTGAGTATATTGTGGGACGGGCTTTCAGCATGTAACGTGGACATTGTCGAAGTTTCATGTTTCCTTTTGCACAATGTTGTTCTGGCGAAACCAAAAGTGCCAGAACGAAGCTGAAGAGCCCAAGAGAAGAGAAGGCGGTGAGACGACGTCGGCCAGTGGTGAGCTGATTAGGACCGCACCACGACAGCAGCGGCCTCTACAAGAGGAGAATATAAGCGCCGCTCCTGCCTGCCTCGGCCGCTCAGTATTCGGACAGCATCAGCACGGCACGGCAGAGAGTGCTACGGTAGCAGTGACGTGTCATCCATATCAATTGCTTGTAATAACACTGTATATAGCAAGGGACACTTATATGCATGTCACCCATCACTTGCGACCACCAAGAAAAACTATTAATGTGATTTTGCTTGAATTGTTGTACAGCATTCCGAGAACGCATCATCCTTTAGGCATTCTATACGAGACGAATGGGCAGGACCCCACAAATGTCCATCACTCTCGGACACCCACTGCGCCGAACTGGTTGAAGTCATACGATACCTTAATTGAATTTGGTCGTAATTACTTTTTTTGTTTTTACTAAAGATTGCAATGGGAATTGGAACTCAAACTTGAGAACGGCCGATGAGGAATAAATTTTAAATATATGTCTTCTCATAGATTTTAATTACAGGGCAGTTGGGGTTAATCAGCACAGGAATATTTGATGGTGTGCTGGAATGCACGTTAGGGAGAAGTTTGGGTTATTAGTTCACTCCAAGCTACATTTATTCACGAAACAGACTGAAATACTCAATTTCTGTAAACACTTATAATTTAAAAAGTCCTTTCACTATCGATCCTTCAGGGGTGTCCGCTTTAACAATTTTAGTCAACAGTATTCCGTAAGGATTAGGTTAAGTGAAAAATTCGAAGTGGACACTTAAGTGAAACAACAATCGAGACACTTAAAGAGAACAGGCGACTAGGTCACAATCTCTAGGGCAGACGAGCTGTGAAAACTGGCTTGAAGCCGACAATGGAAAGATACCAAGAAACTTAATAAGGATCGCGATGCAAGAAGTAAATCATGACTGGATGAGGAACAAGGCCTTCCCTAACTGAATCTAGATACACGATCAGATATTTATCACTCACGAAGTGTCCAAAAAGTGCTTCTGACAAATTAATTAAAATCATAGATACTTCCTAACATTGTAATACTTACTATCTGACAACTAAAATCACATTTCTAGTGAGCACAGCAGTGGCAGTCACACTAAACAGATCCCGAACAGCGTTTGCTGCATCTGAACAACTTTCAGTCTGTAGCAACTCCGAGGAAAGAGACAGATAAAAACTTGGAAGTGGCGAACTGACCAGTCGACAAAGTGATTTTTCAGTGGTTCCGAGAGGCTCCTCCAGTCAGGAGACAGCAGACACAGCAGCTGGTTTCTCATTTAAGTATTTCCTAAGCATAAAAAATTGAAGCAATCGTTTTTCTTGCGCAGCGTTCTTCAAGGAACCAATCGTGAAGCCACTCGTTAAGAATGAACAAGCAGACCGAGCTTCCCCCATCTGCTCGCACCCGCTAGACTGCCGACACAACGTAGCCTCCGGGAAAAGATCCTACGGCCATTCCAAGGCCCAAAGACGGGACCGAGGAGGCCCATCTAAATTTATCGATGTGCGTGCGTTCGTATTTACACAGACGTTCACACAACCAAGCAATCATCCACGTTTAGGAAAGGTGGGTAAAGGTACGTAATATGTTGAATATCGAGCGTAATAAAATGCGAATAAAAGTCAAATCCATTCAAAAAATGGTTCAAATGACTCTGAACACTATGGGACTTAACTTCTGCAATCATCAGTCCCCTACTTAAACCTAGATAACCTAAGGACATCACAGACATCCATTCCCGAGGCAGGATTCGAACCTGCGACCGTAGCGGTCGCGCGATTCCAAACTGTAGCGCCTAGAACCGCTCGGCCACCCCGGCCGGCGCCAAATCCGTTCGCAGTGTGAACTTTTCCCCTGGTATGATAAAAAAATCTAAGAAAACGCAAGCAGAAAAGAGACAATCTGCAGAACATAACAAAGTTACTGCGCCCTTCCAACGTAAAACATTTGTCTGCCCGAGATACAACAATAATATTATAAAGGTAACGGAAATCTAAAATCTTTATTTCTGATTCGCACCTTTCATCAATTAAATTCAGTACAAATTATGTAGTTAAGCAGAAGTACACAACCCTGATAGTAATGAAACGAAATATTGTCACTGTAGTATATACTTAAATACTTTCCGTATACTTGATGCGCCAAAGATAACGATTAGCGTCCTGTCTTTGAGCACGCGCCATACATCTAAATCATACTCCTAAAGCCACCAAACGGCATGGAAGGTAATTCTGGAGCCTCTAAAAGATCAGCCATTCCTTGTTACACTAACGAATAATGTGTATGTCTGCTACTTCAAGTTTATAAATACAAGCTCATTTCTTATTGTGGTGTGCATACTGTAAGACCTTTGGTACGCACACCATCAGATTATTTGACTTGTCGCTCTAAGGAAGTAGGCAAGTGTCAGCAATATGTTTCGTGGTCTTATCGTGGCGTGTTTATCTTCTGCCGTTATGTCAGACGATAGAAATGCCACTTGCACACTTACAGTAGCAGATTGACGGTGACCAACTTTAAACAGAACTGGATTAATGTTCACACACATTTATTAAAATAATAAAAAGCACAGACATAATGTAACTTCATTCTTGATGCTGTTTACAACTGACAGTCTGATGTTTCTTTGGTCTTGGGACGTTAATCTTATTCTCACATATCTCTGATACCTGACAAAGTGTCTATTCATTTATCTTCATGGCTACATAAAAGGATATGGTAATCTTATTAGGCGCAGACTGAAACTTGACTATAGACTGGTACAGACAAATTCAGACTAATGCAGACAAATGCAGACTGACTAATCAGAGGTCTGTACACTCGTTATAATACCTCGAGCGTTCAGATATCACTGCACGAGTGTGATCCACGCGGAGAAAAGGTTCTACGTTAGCAGCAATCTCATTGGCTGCGAGACATACTAATATGCGGGTCGGCGGAAGCAGAATTTGGTCCGTCTCTAAGACAGCGCCATCTCGTAGTGCAGAGACGGACGAAAGCTGCGCCTGCACTGTTGTGCTTAGTGGGGAGCGCTCTATTGGGAAAGTTGTATACGTGCTGACTACGCAGAACTATGTACACAACACTTATCCTTCTATGTTTCACAGATGGCGAACTATTATGTGTTGCATGACACTTGTAACTTCATCTACATTAATTTAACAGGACAAGGACCAATTCTCTAGCACTGTGGACCATCTTCATTCATTAATGCTCTCACGTACTGAGCCATGGTAATTACAACATTAGCTAAGTAACTGCACATGCCACCTGAGGCAAATTTTGTGTATCACTAGGCTATACTGGAAGCCACTTCATAATGCTTTGCAGTAATATCGTTGGTGTGATAAATAATCGGGTCTCGAGCATTAAGAGTTGTTTGATCTTTTCTGCATAGATTATCTCCATCGACTTAGTGATTTTACACATTTAATGTGTCCTTCATGCGACCATGATGAAGTTGCCAAAACAATAGTCCTCCGTTTTTTGGTATATACAATTCTACCCCAAAGAAGAGCATGAATGAGATGGGCGCTCAGATTTATAGAATAGTTAAGATAGTACACGTAAATTACATACCTGTAAGTTCGCTATTGAGAGCAACCTTAAGCTTAAGCTTCTTACAGTAATTCAATTGATATGCTAGCTACGTATGTTTCATTTACATCACATCCACAGCGAGATTTTGATTTAACATTTTACACTATTTAGTATCATATTTTTGTATTTTGTATTACTTTCACATTTTAGCTGTTGATGTTCACTTACATCACGACAACAGTGAGGCCATAGCTTTGACTAAGTCATTTCGTTTTTGTGAGGATTTACATTTGTCTCTTATGCAAGAGCTTTTTCAATCTAAGTATTTTGCACAACTTCTACTGTTAATTGTAAATAATTTAAATCATATTACAATCATGTCTTCGATATGGGTAACATCTTTCAGGTATCATTCCTGGGAACTTCTCACATTTTACTAGATCAGTGTTGCACATATAAAATTATTACTAATGTTGTTAATCAATATCATACAATAAAATTACCCTCACAGTCATTGAAGATAATTGTAGGAGGAACATGTTGAAATTTATCAAGACTATTTATAAAAGAAATTTTCTGCTATTTAGTCGTTATTGAAATATTTTATTTCTGATTGTACTTGCAAATAAGTACGACTTCCTAGCAGTAGAGGTTATGAAAAGCGGTCACCTTGGAATGTGTTCTTCTTTTTAGTTCATAAAAAAGTTTATAGCCTGTTCTCCCATTTTAAGAGACTCTTATGAAAGTTTTCCATTATATTTGGATATTTGCAAAATTCTATAGATTCGGTTTGTTTCATCTCAGTTATCTTCAATTGATTTTATCTCTCACCTTTGAACCCACTGATTGACTTTCGTTATGTGATCTGCTGCAATAGTGTACATAATAAGGTTAATAAGAGCAAGAGGGCCCCAGCCAACGAGGTAATCAGGGCCAAAGTCTATTGCTGCTTTCACATACACACAAACAGGTGTGTGTCTTTACACACACACACACACACACACACACACAAACACACACACACACACACACACACACACACAAACACACACACACACACACACACACACACACATATATATATATATATATATATATATATATATATATATATATATACTATTGGCTGTTAATATTGCTACACCAAGAAGATATGCAGATGATAAACGGATATTCATTGGACAAATATACAGGGTGATTCAAAAAGAATACCACAACTTTAAAAATGTGTATTTAATGAAAGAAACATAATGTAACCTTCTGTTATACATCATTACAAACAGTATTTAAAAAGGTTTTTTTTTCACTCAAAAACAAGTTCAGAGATGTTCAATATGGCCCCCTCCAGACACTCGAGCAATATCAACCCGATACTCCAACTCGTTCCACACTCTCTGTAGCATATCAGGCGTAACTGTTTGGATAACTGCTGTTATTTCTCGTTTCAAATCATCAATGGTGGCTGGGAGAGGTGGCCGAAACACCATATCTTTAACATACCCCCATAAGAAAAAATCGCAGGGGGTAAGATCAGGGCTTCTGGGAGGCCAGTGATGAAGTGCTCTGTCACGGGCTGCCTGGCGGCCGATCCATCGTTTCGGGTAGTTGACGTTCAAGTAGTTACGGACAGATAAGTGAAAATGTGGTGGCGCTCCATCCTGCTGAAATATGAATTGTTGTGCTTCTTGTTCGAGCTGAGGGAACAGCCAATTCTCTAACATCTCCAGATACTGTAGTCCAGTTACAGTAGCACCTTCGAAGAAAAAGGGACCAAAAACTTTATTGGCTGAAATGGCACAGAAAACGTTCACCTTAGGCGAGTCGCGTTCGTACTAAATGAAACTTTATAGCTCCCTTAATTCGCCGACAGATAGTGCTTAGCTCTGCCTTTTGTCGTTGCAGAGTTTTAAATTCCTAAAGTTGTGGTATTCTTTTTGAATCACCCTGTATTACACGTGAACTGACTAGTGATTACATTTTCACGCAATTTGGGTGCATAGATCCTGAGAAATCAGTACCCAGAACAGCCACCTCTGGCAGTAATAACGGCCTTGATAAGCCTGGGCGTTGAGTCAAACAGAGCTTGGATGGCGTGAACAGGTACAGCTGCCCATGCAGGTTCAACACGATACCACAGGTCATCAAGAGTAGTAACTGGCGTATTGTGACGAGCCAGTTGCTCGGCCACCATTGATCAGACGTTTTCGGTTGGTGAGAGATCGGGAGAATGTGCTGGCCAGGGCAGCAGTCGAACATTCTCTGTATCCAGGAAGGCCCGTACAGGACCTGCAACATGCGGGCGTGCATTATCCTGTTGAAATGTAGGGTTTCGCAGGGATCGAATGAAGGGTAGAGCCACGGATCGTAACGCATCTGAAATGTAACGTCCACTGTTCAAAGTGCCGTCAATGCGAACAAGAGGTGACCGAGACGCATAACCAATGGTACCCCATACCACCACGCCGGGTGATCCGCCAGTATGGCGATGACGAATACACGCTTCCAATGTACGTTCACCGCGATGTCCCCAAACACGGATGCGACCATCATGATACTGTAAACAGAACCTGGATTCATCCGAAAAAATGACGTTTTGACATTCGTGCACCCAGGTTCGTCGTTAAGTACACCATCGCAGGCGCTCCTGTCCGTGATGTAGCGTGAAGGGTAATGGCAGCCATGGTCTCCGAGCTGATACTCCATGCTGCTATAAACGTCGTCGAACTGTTCCTGCAGATGGTTGTTGTCTTGCAAACGTCCACATCTGTTTACTCAGGGATCGAGACGTGGCTGCCCGATCCGTTACAGCCATGTGGATAAGATGCTTGTCATCTCGACTGCTAGTGATACGAGGCCGCTGGGAACCAGCACGGCGTTCCGTATTACCCTCCTGAACCCACCGATTCCATATTCTGCTAACAGTCATTGCATCTCGACCAACGCGAGCAGCAATGTCGCGATACGATAAACCGCAATCCAGATGGGCTACAATCTGACCTTTATCAAAGTCGGAAACATGATGGTACGCATTTCTCCTCCCTACACGAGGCATCACAACAACGTTTCACCAGGCAACGACTGTCAACTGCTGTTTGTGTATGAGAAATCGGTTGGAAACTTTCCTCGTGTCAGCACGTTGTAAATGTCGCCACCGGCGCCAACCTTGTGTGAATGCTCTGAAAAGCTATTCACTTGCATATCACAGCATCTTCTTCTTGTCGATTAAATTTCACGTCTGTAGTACATCATCATTTTAATGATCAGTAGTATATATATATATATATATATATATATATATATATATATATATATATATATATATTTATATATATACACACACACACAGGGTGAGTCACCTAACATTACCGCTGGATATATTTCGTAAACCACATCAAATACTGACGAATCGATTCCACAGACCGAACGTGAGAAGAGGGGCTAGTGTAATTGGTTAATACAAACCATAAAAAAATGTACGGAAGTATGTTTTTTAACACAAACCTATGTTTTTGTAAATGGAACCCCGTTAGTTTTGTTAGCACATCTGAACATATAAACAAATGCGTAATCAGTGCCGTTTGTTGCATTGTAAAATGTTAATTACATCCGGAGATATTGTAACCTAAAGTTGACGCTTGGGTACCACTCCTCCGATCGTGTGTATCGGAGAGCACCGAATTACGTACGCATCCAAAGGGAACGGTGATGGACCTTAGGTACAGAAGAGACTGGAACAGCACATTACGTACACATGCTAACACCTTTTTATTGGTCTTTGTCAGTGACGCACATGTACATTACCATGAGGGGTGAGGTACACGTACACACGTGGTTTCCGTTTTCAATTACGGAGTGGAATAGAGTGTGTCCCGACATGTCAGGCCAATAGATGGCCACCACATTGAACATCATTTGCTACAAACAATTGCAATCTCTGGCGAAATGAATGTCGTACACGCCGCAGTCCATCTGGTGTAATGTCGCCGCAGGCTGCCACAGTACGTTGTTTCATATCCTCTGGGGTTGTAGGCACACCACGGTACACATTCTCCTTTAACGTACCCCACAGAAAGAAGTCCAGAGGTGTAAGATCATGAGAACGGGCTGGCCAATTTATGCGTCCTCCATGTCCTATGAAACGCCTGTCGAACATCCTGTCAAGGGTCAGCCTAGTGTTAATTGCGGAATGTGCAGGTCCACCATCATGGTGATACCATATACGTCGACGCGTTTCCAGTGGGACATTTTCGAGCAACGTTGGCATATCATTCTGTAGAAACGCGATGTATGTTGCAGCTGTTTGGGCCCCTGCAAAGAAGTGAGGACCAATGAGGTGGTCGCCAATGATTCCGCACCATACATTTACAGTCCACGGTCGCTGTCGCTCTACCTGTCTGAGCCAGCGAGGATTGTCCACGGACCAGTAATGCACGTTCCGTAGATTCACTACCCCGTGGTTTGTGAAACCCGCTTCATCGGTAAACAGGTAGAACTGCAACGCAATTTCTGTTAATGCCCATTGACAGAATTGCACTCGATGATCAAAGTCATCACCATGTAATTGCTGATGTAGCGACACATGAAACGGTTGAAAGCGGTGACGATGCAGTATGCGCATGACACTACTTTGACTCAGTCCACCGGCTCTCGCAATGTCCCATGTACTCATGTGTGGGTTCATGGCAACAGCAGCTAACACACCAACTGCACCCGCTTCTCCTGTGACGGGCCTGTTACGGACCCGTTTGCGTGCTACGACCATACCTGTTGCATACAGTTGGCGGTAGATGTTTTGCAATGTGCGGCA
Source organism: Schistocerca americana (assembly GCF_021461395.2). Taxonomy (NCBI): domain Eukaryota; kingdom Metazoa; phylum Arthropoda; class Insecta; order Orthoptera; family Acrididae; genus Schistocerca; species Schistocerca americana. The sequence continues at coordinate 4,178,863 of NW_025725481.1, read as the reverse complement.
CGTTGGATGCTCTCTGTCCGGGTACCGTTCTGCATACACCCTGCAGGCTTCAGCTGCATTTCGTCGACACTCGCCATAGATGAGTATCATCTCCACCTTTTCAGAGTTCGAATACACCATGGTCACAGTTCCTACAATACTACACTATCACAGACGTCTGGTAACACTGTGTACTACAGTTGGTCTGCGTGCGGAGACGAATGCAGAATAACAATAGCAGCAAGCGCTACATGCGGACACTGCGACAGCTAGACCAAACCACAACAGTGCGCTACAGCCACACTCGTAAACACGGTCGTCATCGTAAACATGTCCCTGCAGATGCTGCTCGCCGGCCGTGGCCCGTGTTTGTTACAACACGCAACTGAACGTCGGAGGTTTCAAGCGTCAACTTTAGGTTACAATATCTCCGGATGTAATTAACATTTTACAATGCAACAAACGGCACTGATTACGTATTTGTTTATATGTGCAGATGTGCTAACAAAACTAACGTGGTTCCATTTAAAAAAACGTAGGTTTGTATTAAAAAACATACTTCCGTGCATTTTTGTATGGTTTGTATTAAACAATTACACTAGCCCCTCTCCTCACGTTCGGTCTGTGGAATCGGTTCGTCAGTATTTGATGTGGTTTACGAAATATATCCAGCTGTAACGTTAGGTGACTCACCCTGTATATATATATATATATATATATATATATATATATATATATATATATATATATATATATATATATATATATAGGACGTTAGAAAAAGGTACGGCCAAACGTTCAGGAAACATTCCTCACACAGAAAGAAAGAAAATATGTTATGTGGACATGTGTCCGGAAACGCTTGGTTTCCATGTTAGAGCTCATTTTATTACTTCTCTTCAAATCACATTAATCATGGAATAGAAACACACACCAACAGAACGCACCAGCGTGACTTCAAACACTTTGTTACAGGAAATGTTCAAAATGTCCTCCGTTAGCGAGGATACATGCATCCTCCCTCCGTCGCATGGAATCCCTGATGCGCTGATGCAGCCCTGGCGAATGGCAAATTGTATCACAGCCGTCCACAATACGAGCACGAAGAGTCTCTACATTTGGTACCGGGGTTGCGTAGACAAGAGCTTTCAAATGCCGCCATAAATGAAAGTCAAGAAGGTTGAGGTCAGGAGAGCGTGGAGGTCATGAAATTGGTCCGCCTCTACCAATCCATCGGTCACCGAATATGTTGTTGAGAAGCATACGAACACTTCGACTGAAATGTGCAGGAGATCCATCTTGCATGAACCACATGTTGTGTCGTACTTGTAAAGGCACATGTTCTAGCAGCACAGGTATCCCGTATGAAATCATGGCGGTGAAT